>NW_025408004.1:550767-554092 GCF_008403515.1 Naegleria fowleri | reverse complement strand
CCAAACCCAAACCCAAAAACCCAAACCCAAACCCAAACCCAAACCCAAACCCAAACCCAAACCCAAACCCAAACCCAAACCCAAACCCAAACCCAAACCCAAACCCAAACCCAAACCCAAACCCAAACCCAAACCCAAACCCAAACCCAAACCCAAACCCAAACCCAAACCCAAACCCAAACCCAAACCCAAACCCAAACCCAAACCCAAACCCAAACCCAAACCCAAACCCAAACCCAAACCCAAACCCAAACCCAAACCCAAACCCAAACCCAAACCCAAACCCAAACCCAAACCCAAACCCAAACCCAAACCCAAACCCAAACCCAAACCCAAACCCAAACCCAAACCCAAACCCAAACCCAAACCCAAACCCAAACCCAAACCCAAACCCAAACCCAAACCCAAACCCAAACCCAAACCCAAACCCAAACCCAAACCCAAACCCAAACCCAAACCCAAACCCAAACCCAAACCCAAACCCAAACCCAAACCCAAACCCAAACCCAAACCCAAACCCAAACCCAAACCCAAACCCAAACCCAAACCCAAACCCAAACCCAAACCCAAACCCAAACCCAAACCCAAACCCAAACCCAAACCCAAACCCAAACCCAAACCCAAACCCAAACCCAAACCCAAACCCAAACCCAAACCCAAACCCAAACCCAAACCCAAACCCAAACCCAAACCCAAACCCAAACCCAAACCCAAACCCAAACCCAAACCCAAACCCAAACCCAAACCCAAACCCAAACCCAAACCCAAACCCAAACCCAAACCCAAACCCAAACCCAAACCCAAACCCAAACCCAAACCCAAACCCAAACCCAAACCCAAACCCAAACCCAAACCCAAACCCAAACCCAAACCCAAACCCAAACCCAAACCCAAACCCAAACCCAAACCCAAACCCAAACCCAAACCCAAACCCAAACCCAAACCCAAACCCAAACCCAAACCCAAACCCAAACCCAAACCCAAACCCAAACCCAAACCCAAACCCAAACCTTTCTCGCAATAATTTTATCTCCTCTCGATGAAAGAATAAAGAAATAAGTGATCACTTTTTTCTTTTTTGTTTTTTTTATTACGTCATCAAATGCACCAAGAACAACAAGAGACCACATTCTCCTCTAGGGAACAAGAGGAAAGATTCAAGTTTTTACGAGCGACAAATAATTTGCGTGTACTATTAAATTATTCTTCCCCTTTACTTTATTAAGCGTAGATATTGGTTTTAATCAATTTCAGGTTTGTGTCCTTCCCTAATAATGTCAAAAGTGTTGTTGTTGATGAAAGATTGAATGTTGATAAAGAGGCCGTTATGGTTTTCAATAACCTGCTTCACTCTTTGGAGGGTCAAGTTGCTAGGTGAGACTAATCCAACTCTACTGATGATGGTGTTTTTGAAACATTCCTTGTAAAACATAATTTGACGTTCTAATTGTATCATTTTCGTCAACAATTTCTCATCGCTACTAAATGACGAAATAGTAGCTTCGAAAATTTCTACAGCTCCCGTTACTTTGTGCTTCTTGATGAAATTAATTTCAATTTCTTTTGTTTCTAAATTCAGTTTTCTGGCGTTCTCGTCGCTAATTTTGTTATTCAAATGTAGAGTCATAAGATACGATGAATAAACTTGATTGGCTCGAGCAATAGCAAATGCTGCTTGATTCTCAGATTCCTTCAATACAACTGGATTGTGAGTTATAAATTCGTCATCTTTTTGGAATTGAAGTTTCACTTGACCTTCATATAAACAACCAATGTTTGTATTAATAATTCGTAAGTCATCACGGATCTCTTTCATCTCCTTCTCCATTCTCTTTTCAAAGTTTGTGATTCTCGCATCCATTTTTATCAGTGTTTCGTTCAAGCCACGAATTTGTTGAGGCAAGTCGGAAAGAGAAAAATAGAACGAAGCCATTGCCTTATGATCGTTGTTGATTAAGGCGTTGTATATTTGATCTACCGACATTTTTTCATCAGCCATATTTTCTTGAGAAACGGCTAATGCTTCTACGTTGGATGGCAGCTGAGAGGATGGCGATGTATTTGTTTCCACGTTGTTGGATGATGAAGCACTAGTGGTTACAACCTTGTTTTTGGATGATTGTTGAGAGGATGGCGATGTAACTGTTACCACGTTGTTGGACGATGAAGCTATAGTTGTTACAATCTTGTTGTTGGATGATTGTGGAGTGGGTGTTTTGGTCATCGATTTTTTTTTTGTTGAGGATGGAATTGGTTGGGCCTCCTTTTTAAGAAGCGTTGATTGATAACGTTTGGACACAAGTTCGTTATACTCTTCAGCCACTGCCTCACGAGTAGCTTGGAGTAGTGTTTGTGCAACTTCAATGTTGTCAGCTTCTGATCTAAATCTCGAAATAGCGCAACATTGGTTTAGATGAGAGTTCTCGTCCAACATTGTCTGCCAAAACTTAAAGTGTTTGCTCTTCTCATAGAACCTCTTTAACCCATCCGCACCTACGCTTAAAGCAAGCGAAATGACTAATGGTGTTGTTTGCATCCCTTTTTTCTTAAGCCCAGCCTCAATAACGGAAGCAGATGAAAGGTTTTCCTTGATAATTTCTTCTTTGAATTCAGAAAAGAGATCATCAAGAAACATCTTTACAGGCGTATCATTCAATATGGCTTTGAACATGATGTTCTTGAGCTCTTCTTCCAACTTGTTGCTTCTCAATAGATCGTAGCAAGTTTGGATTTCTGGCGATTTATCGAGAAACTCTTTAGCAAATCCCTCCTCATCAGGATGTTGTCCTCGTACCAATCCTTTTACAAATTCAACAAGGACGTTCCGTTTCTCCAAGACCGATGCAACTTGTTGGACAAAGGGAAAACTCTCCACCAACTGAGGCCATGATTTGGATGAAATTTCTTCAGGAGAAGGAAATGCAGTGTTTTTCAAACCTGCTTGAAACTGTTTCACCGGAGCGCAAGCCAACAACACATCAATCTTCTTAGAGTACTTCTTTTCAGAACCAGCAGCAATATCAAGCCTCTTCAAAACAAGAGCCCGAAACGTAGTAGCGGCGTTCATTTTAAAGTATATAAGCAAGAATAGGAGTAAAACACAAAGGAAAGGTGAGGATGAATTTTTTTTAAAGTATCCTTGTTTCTGAGGGTCGATGAAAGTCTATCAATTAAATCACTCCTAACGGAAAAAAAAAGGTCTTTGCTCAAGAGCTCTGGTTGCATTATTCTTCTAGAGAGAATCCGAATATCAAAAGCCATTCTGTTCTCGGGTCATGATCATCATAATGCAACTATTAAAGAAAATAGATCAAGTGGTGTGGAT
>NW_025408004.1:284198-550757 GCF_008403515.1 Naegleria fowleri | reverse complement strand
CTTTACTTTATTAAGCGTAGATATTGGTTTTAATCAATTTCAGGTTTGTGTCCTTCCCTAATAATGTCAAAAGTGTTGTTGTTGATGAAAGATTGAATGTTGATAAAGAGGCCGTTATGGTTTTCAATAACCTGCTTCACTCTTTGGAGGGTCAAGTTGCTAGGTGAGACTAATCCAACTCTACTGATGATGGTGTTTTTGAAACATTCCTTGTAAAACATAATTTGACGTTCTAATTGTATCATTTTCGTCAACAATTTCTCATCGCTACTAAATGACGAAATAGTAGCTTCGAAAATTTCTACAGCTCCCGTTACTTTGTGCTTCTTGATGAAATTAATTTCAATTTCTTTTGTTTCTAAATTCAGTTTTCTGGCGTTCTCGTCGCTAATTTTGTTATTCAAATGTAGAGTCATAAGATACGATGAATAAACTTGATTGGCTCGAGCAATAGCAAATGCTGCTTGATTCTCAGATTCCTTCAATACAACTGGATTGTGAGTTATAAATTCGTCATCTTTTTGGAATTGAAGTTTCACTTGACCTTCATATAAACAACCAATGTTTGTATTAATAATTCGTAAGTCATCACGGATCTCTTTCATCTCCTTCTCCATTCTCTTTTCAAAGTTTGTGATTCTCGCATCCATTTTTATCAGTGTTTCGTTCAAGCCACGAATTTGTTGAGGCAAGTCGGAAAGAGAAAAATAGAACGAAGCCATTGCCTTATGATCGTTGTTGATTAAGGCGTTGTATATTTGATCTACCGACATTTTTTCATCAGCCATATTTTCTTGAGAAACGGCTAATGCTTCTACGTTGGATGGCAGCTGAGAGGATGGCGATGTATTTGTTTCCACGTTGTTGGATGATGAAGCACTAGTGGTTACAACCTTGTTTTTGGATGATTGTTGAGAGGATGGCGATGTAACTGTTACCACGTTGTTGGACGATGAAGCTATAGTTGTTACAATCTTGTTGTTGGATGATTGTGGAGTGGGTGTTTTGGTCATCGATTTTTTTTTTGTTGAGGATGGAATTGGTTGGGCCTCCTTTTTTTAAGAAGCGTTGATTGATAACGTTTGGACACAAGTTCGTTATACTCTTCAGCCACTGCCTCACGAGTAGCTTGGAGTAGTGTTTGTGCAACTTCAATGTTGTCAGCTTCTGATCTAAATCTCGAAATAGCGCAACATTGGTTTAGATGAGAGTTCTCGTCCAACATTGTCTGCCAAAACTTAAAGTGTTTGCTCTTCTCATAGAACCTCTTTAACCCATCCGCACCTACGCTTAAAGCAAGCGAAATGACTAATGGTGTTGTTTGCATCCCTTTTTTCTTAAGCCCAGCCTCAATAACGGAAGCAGATGAAAGGTTTTCCTTGATAATTTCTTCTTTGAATTCAGAAAAGAGATCATCAAGAAACATCTTTACAGGCGTATCATTCAATATGGCTTTGAACATGATGTTCTTGAGCTCTTCTTCCAACTTGTTGCTTCTCAATAGATCGTAGCAAGTTTGGATTTCTGGCGATTTATCGAGAAACTCTTTAGCAAATCCCTCCTCATCAGGATGTTGTCCTCGTACCAATCCTTTTACAAATTCAACAAGGACGTTCCGTTTCTCCAAGACCGATGCAACTTGTTGGACAAAGGGAAAACTCTCCACCAACTGAGGCCATGATTTGGATGAAATTTCTTCAGGAGAAGGAAATGCAGTGTTTTTCAAACCTGCTTGAAACTGTTTCACCGGAGCGCAAGCCAACAACACATCAATCTTCTTAGAGTACTTCTTTTCAGAACCAGCAGCAATATCAAGCCTCTTCAAAACAAGAGCCCGAAACGTAGTAGCGGCGTTCATTTTAAAGTATATAAGCAAGAATAGGAGTAAAACACAAAGGAAAGGTGAGGATGAATTTTTTTTAAAGTATCCTTGTTTCTGAGGGTCGATGAAAGTCTATCAATTAAATCACTCCTAACGGAAAAAAAAAGGTCTTTGCTCAAGAGCTCTGGTTGCATTATTCTTCTAGAGAGAATCCGAATATCAAAAGCCATTCTGTTCTCGGGTCATGATCATCATAATGCAACTATTAAAGAAAATAGATCAAGTGGTGTGGATCAAAGATGATACAAATTCATACTTATAGCTACAAATCACTGGTATTGGAAATAATACCAAGTGGATGAACTATTGGAGTAGTTGGTGTTGTTCTTCTTCTTGAATAGTAGTTGAATAGTAGCGCTATTATTGTTCGATAATTGACCCTTTCTTAGTCGTCAACTTTCAATTTATTCCAACAACAAAAAAAAATGTTCACACCTCCAACTCCCTCGTCTGGAAATAATACCGAATCATCATCCGATTCAATTTCAACAACAATTTCAACAAACAATAGGTCGTCTCCCATTCCATTGAATCGATCTCCTTCGAGTAGTTATCAAGAAATTCTCCTCCTGCCAACTCGGGTCTGTCACGTGTCAATTCACTCATTCAAGAGAAGTCTTCTCAAACAAGTTATTATTACCACAACATTCACAACATATGCCAAACGTCAATTCAAATCATTTGGAAAATTCTCTTTCTACACATCATCATGGAGCTTCAGTTTTTGGAAATTCACCCATTCTTTCCTCATCCGTTTCTTCTTCATTACAAAATTCTGAAAAGTCATGCTGAACATAGTGTCATGTCTGATTTTTCCACATGGGAAAGAAGTGTATCATCAACAACATGTCATGATGACAGGTGGCAATGACACAAACTCCTCTTCTCCTGTGATTACTTCTTCTTCTCCATCCTTTCCAAATGAAGATTCCAATTTCAATAACGATCAAGATCATCTTTCGAAACGATCCAGTTTTGGAAAATCTCGAAAGCTCACTACTTTTATTTCGAAAATATTAGGATTGAATCTTTCCAACACGGATGGAAAATCAAGTGTCACGTCCTCAAATTCGAATCGATCGAAAACCAATCGATTATTTAATTCAGGAACTGAATCCGAGTATGGCCATTGTCCATATGTACCAATTAAGACTATTAATGGTGTTGTGCTCTATCAATGTGGGAATCAAAATATACTGGTCCTGAGGTTAACCTTATTCCTGTTCAGTCGATCGATTCAAAAGGAGACTCAAGACGTGAAAATACTTTAGAAGGATTGTTGGATGATTCTGGTGATTATGGTTTTGTGACCTCTTCCTATCATCAATCAATAGTTTTGAAATATGCACATGTTTATTTATTCACATATTTGGAATACATGACGTCGAATACTACCAATAACAAAGTTTACTATTTGAAAGATGTGAATATTGAATATCGATTGAAAGATTCAGACACATGGACATTTTTGAAAACTATTGAAGAAAAGGATTTCAAGTTTAGTCCATTAGTGAACACCATTACCTTTGAAAAACCCATCAAGGCCAAGGAATGGAGATTGGTTACCAAAGGACAACTAATTGAAATTGGTATGCTTAGAATCTATGGATACACTCCCTATGTTCCTATTCAAACAAAGAGTGGCGTTGTTCCAAGTCTACAGGAAGTAGCTGAACAATCCAAACTTAAATTCTCTGGCTGCGATCAAACTAATCTCGTTAAACCTGTTGCACTTTACACCACTGATCATAAGAAAGTAGATAACAGTGTGATCGATGAGATATTACAAGGAAGTGGCACCAATGGTTTTGTCACCGATGATTCCACACTTCATCAATGTGAAATTTGTTTTGATGGAGTTTACAAGTTTGCGCTTTTCACATGGAAAGAACATCCAAAGATTAAGGAATACACAAAAGTCGATGGAAGAGGACGAAAGGAATCTTCAACTCTTGAAGGAGTCGCAATGAAATACAAATTGAACAGTAGAGATCCTTGGATACCATTCGAAACATTTAATTGGGAGATATTTCAATCATCCTAAATTGAATGTCATGAAATTTAATGGGCAAGGAATCAAAGCACGGTATTGGAAATTTGAGAGAATTTGTGGAGATATTTCATTTGGTATGCTTCAATTCTTTGGTGTTGCACCATTCATCCCATACAACACAACCAAGGGTTTGTTGCTTTCGAGAGATCAACAAGAAGCTCCACATCTAACATCTTACAAGGGAAGTGAAGTTAACACCATTCTTCCAATCAGTATTTCCATTTCCAAAGAATATGATGAAACGCGCGATAATAAGTTACTTCCAACATATGATAATACATTTGCTGAAAATACATTAGAAGGGTTATTGGATGACACTGCTGAATATGGTGTGTGTTGTCGTGGAGGAACTTTAATTGTGAACTTTGAACATATTCACTTTTTCAAATATTTTGAATATTATACTCATTGTTTGTACGATGGTGCCGATCAAGAATATTATTTCAGTGATGTGAAAATATTTTACAAGATTCGACCAAATGAACCTTGGATTCCATTCCACAAAAAGATTGAGAACTCCAAACGTTATCCTTATTTGAATCGTTTTGAAATTGTTGACTCTCCAACTGGATTTAAGGCGAGATACTGGAGAGCTTCACCGTTTCATCCTTAGTTGACAATTGATGAAATAAACAACATCAATACATACTAGTGGTCATGTAGAAGGTGTATTACAAGATTCATCTCATGACCATGACCATGTCTTTCACAATGGCAACTAATCTGAATAATTGTCTCTGTTGTGATCATGGTCATCACCAAGTGTCACAACTGTCATTATACCCTCTATGTGGTGTCCACTACTTGTATTATCATTTTCAAGTTCAATTTCAAATCATGTTACTGACAGTGTCCTTCCTCCTGGGGTGACAAATTTTTTCCCTGGAGGTATTTGGTTGACCAACTTTAGGGATGCTCCACGGTCCGAGGAGTGTCTCCCAACCTCTCATATTTCATTTATATATCATTCATGAGTACTACTATCATTGAAGGATTATGGGGCATGATTACATGTCTTCATCAATTTTTTTAATATATCAACCTGAGGGCTATGAAATTTACCTTCGCATAAGTTCCAGCGAAAACGTGAAATTTTTTTCTTTCTTGTGAACGATATATCAGAACAAATAACCGAGCAAGATCCTATCGTTATAGGTCCTAAGACAACTAAATATGTTGTTTATTTGGGCTCACTGAATGGGCGATATTCACAATTCTACAACCACTGCATCTCGGGCGTACGAGGGTTTAATATTAATTCGGAATCGTTTCGCCAAAACACCTTTTGATTAACAATAAATTTCACTCCGATTCATTTCGGTATAAAAAAGAGACGAGCTTAAAATTTCAACAATCCAGTTAGTATTAACATTTGAATTTGCAATAACGCAAAGAAAATAGAGAATTGATATTTATTTGATCATGTTTTCATATTCAATGATTCACTTGTACTTTTGTCATATAATTGGGATATCTACAATTTTTTTGAGGGATATTTTTCCAAGATATTGAATATGAAATTTATCGAACAAGAACAACAAAAACGATATCAAATCCTCCACTCACGCTTTTCAACTCACATCAAAAGTCACATTTGATATTGATATTTGCTTATTTACTTTTCTCTTTGACAAACTTGCTTCTCATTGGTTGATATTAAAAATTTCGAAGAGTCTTCTGGGAGTTCTGGGTGAAGGCGGTGGATGCCTCTTTAGACCAACGTTGCCAATCAGAGCATAATTCAACAAAAAATTAGTAACAAATTTCAATAATGCAGTGCTTGGAAAGGTAAGCCATCGATTTCTCTCACGTTCCTTGGGAAAGAGAATGATCCGTTGAAGTAGAATGGATTTCTCTTCTTCGTTCATTTTAGAAGGATCTGCCAGACATTGTGTGACTGCTTCATAGAGCTCATACTTGTCTCCATCGGATGAATCGATGACTGCCACTGGAATTATTCTTCCCATGAGAGAAGGAGGCCGTTGTGACATTTCAAATTGTTCAATATAGGCATAACGGAGATTAGACATGTCTTTAACCCAATAAATTGTGTGTTTTCCTTCCAGACCTTTCAATTCTCGTTCTCCAACATTTTCAAACATGATATCTCCTTTCAAAATGGATTGTTTGAAATTCGTTGTTATATTGCTTTCTAAATTGTTAAGAGAAGGTCTTCTAGTCATTAGGGGTTTAAATCCATTAATTGTCATATTTTGAATGGTGTGAAACGTCTCCGCACTAATATACACTCTTCCACCACTTGAAACTTTTTCAACTCGGCTCGCCTTATTCACCGTTGTTCCAAAATAATCGAAACGTTTGGTAGTGGAATCATACTGTGCCTCAATATCATGTCCAAAATGCATTCCCATTCGAACTCGAGGACCTTTGTAAATCACTTGCTCGTTCCACACCACTTCTTGCATGTCAGGAAAGGCCATCATGTCGGGTGTCCATTCGCATGCTAAAAGTTCTTTCTGAATGGTCATGCAACAAGCAACGGCATCTAAAGGACATTGAAAAGCAATCATAAAGCAATCCAAATGTGTTTTCACTTCATATCCTTTGTGCTTTTTAATGTTTTCTCGAACCACTCGATTATGAATAGTCATCACTTTTTTCATCACATCTGATGCAAGAGTCCACAACAAGGACGCATTTTGGATATGTGTAAAAACAATGCATATAGGAGGTTGTTTTGGGGCTCTCTTGTTCTCTTCCTTAATAATTGAATGTCTTCGCAAGATAAATCCCACAATGAATGCAACAGTTAAAATGAATAGTAATCCTACTAAAACTGCTAAATGAGCCATTCCAACGATAAATCCAACATTTTGTGTAAGGGGAATTGGAGGACCGTCAAACCAGCTCTGAATTAAAAGTGTATTATTCGGATTTCTCAACCATTTACAAACAGCTTCTTTTACAGTCATATCTCCGTAGTAAATATATCCTAAAATTTGAATTTGATCCTGAGTTTGATAATGAAATTTTTTTAGAAAGAGTTGAACTTTTGGAGAGAGATTATTCACAGCCTCGGATTGAAGCTTGTTTAAAGTTGTAGGCGGATAATCACAATCCACAAGACCTCTTTCAACATTTTCTAGCTTTCTGCAATCATCTGTGTATAATGGCAAATAAACTCTTTGAGGTGGTCTTGGCCTGCTGAATATTTGATGAGGTGTCCAAAAATAGGCAACAAGAGGTGTTTTGGTTCGTTCTGCATTTTCCAAACTACTAACAATATATTTCTCTGAATCTTCTTCTGGAACTGGTAAGGGCGTGACATTAAGGTTCAATTTTAAATTTTGAATAATCTGAGTGTTGAATGAGAGCACTTGTGGAACTCCGTTAATGAATGGAATGACAGGTGTGGTTCGAAAATAACGATAGGATCTTACAAAGTCGTCCATTTGATTGTTGTTTCCAATTTCTGTCATGAAATAAGGTATGTACCATCCCACTCTCCCAATGGGTCCTAATTCTCCCAAATCGGTGATGTATTTGCCATTTTGTACATATTTTCTGAGAAAGAGTTCGAAATCGTTGAATCAAGCGTTTTAAGCGCTGCTTTTAAATTTCAACCTCACTTACTTGTAATCATTCACTCGATTTGATTTCCAAAATTCCAACATGACGATAGGCATTTCATTGCCTCGTGTGTTAATCAATTCTAATCCACCGGTCACGGAAGAATTGAGAATATTCACACAAATTCCGAGTTTCTCTTCGAGCAGAATTTTTACCACCATGTTGTTTACCCTGGACGCTTCCCAAGGATTCTCGATCAAGGTCAACCCATTGTTCACACATTTAGACTTTAAAGAGTCGTGAGACTTTGTTGCTAAATCCAAACATGATTTGTATTCATTGTTTCGAGAGTGTTGTTGATATTCATGTACATGCAAGAGAGAACCAAAAGCAAAATGTTCTATCAGCAAGAGAAAAAAAATCAACATGAGCAGAGAACCAAAAAATGTTGTGCTTGTTCGAAAATGTTTTCTTCCGTCACACTTCCATGATGAAACCATCCAATATAATAAGGAGGAATATTCCTCTCGGAATGAGGCCATATATATTTTGGTCATGGCCACTCGTGTGACCATTTTTTCTCTTCCGCGGAAGCTGAGCCAAACAGGACTAAATTTCAAAAAAGGAAAAACTGTTTTGTGCTTCACCTTAAAAAACAAAATTCCATATTGGTGTGAACTTGTGTGAACATTCAGGGAGTCTGATATCAGGCTTCGAGTCAACATCATCAGCCATAGTATAGGCTGGCTGCTTACGCTCTGACTGGCACTGTGAACATTACAACTCCTTTCCTGGCCAAAACGTGCACTTGGATCTAAAATCTGGAAGAGAACAATAGATCTTGCCTCCATAAAATGCATCAAAAATGTTTCCAATGACAAAATTGCATGTTTGTGACAAGCTAGTTTGTTTAAGAGAATTACAAATAAGGTTGATATGTTCTTGGTTCCAATTGCCGGTCAAGATAATATTTTCTAACAGTTGCTTCTTTGTGAGAAGATCTTTCCCTGATGTGAATTCTCTAATTAAGCTTGGAATAAAGCTGTCCTCGGAATAGAAAAATTTATGGACAAGCTTCTGAGGACATGTCATCTCAATATCATCCACAGTGACATGTATGAATTTTGAGTCAGTCTTACTCAAATAATTATCAATGACTGCTGAAATTGAGACTCCACAATCATCCAGTTCAATAACCATACAAGTTGGCAACTGGTACGCCAAAGCTACCAGTAAATGACGTGGAGCCATACAAGCAGCAGGAATCCTTATTTCCATCTACGTATTCAAATGAATAGTATTAATCCATCTTGATATATCCCATAAAAAAAATACCTACCATCATGTTTAATACCTCAAGAGAGGTTTCTTCGTTGTTCATCCATTGTGGAGGTAGTGAGAATAATAAAGGATGTCTTCCAAGACACAAATTCAAATTCTTATAAATGTGTGAAATAAAAAAAGTTAGAGTTCTCAACTTTTTAAGACTGCCAGAAGATTGTAAACACGGATGAGCTTTCCAACTTGAGTGTTTTCCCAACATGCAGCTGTGGAGAGAGAAAAAAGCTGTAACTGTTCATTTGTGAAAGTCAAATTATTAATTTAAAATTGATTCAAATTCAGTATCAAGAAATACTTACTGTCCGCCTTTACGCTGAGATACCATAGATTCAACAGTTTTTTCATGGTCTGAATTAAACAAGCCATACATGGTCTTTGCTTTACGCATATCAATGCAAACGGTTACAAAATCTTTTTCGAAATATCTTCTCGTAATGGTTGAGAAATACCAATCCACTTCGAGCTCTTCTCTTTGCTTTAAATATCCAAATGTTTTGTCCTCTCCCCAATTCGTTCTGTAAATCTGTTGCCATAATTGAGGATGTCTTCCAAGAACATTAAAATACTTGTTCAGTGTTAGAATCTTTGTACAGATAATTTTGTCAGCCAAAAATGTGAAAATATGAAGCAATATTTCTTCAGGTAGTTCTGTTAATTCATTCTCGATAAAATCTAACACATTTGGTTCCTTGTATGAAGAACAAGTCTTGTAATGGAAATAAGACTTGTTCAGTACATGGTCCATACTTCTACCGCTCTCCATGAGTAAATCTTGTGCAGTGATATAGAGTTCTGTGGCTTCCCTTACTTGTCCTTTTTTTTCATAATCATCACTTGCCGTAAACAATGAAGCAATTCTCTTATAGAATTCACTTCTCTCAAAACATTCGTCCCTGGGAACTGTTAATGAATCTACTCGTTTGAACATGATTTCAGTTCTCAAAATGAGCTTGGTTCCTTTTGTGACAATCATACCTTCGTGATACAAGTCATGGTTGAATAAAGCACACATTCCCAAAGTTGGTTTCAATGTGTACAACAAGTGAAAATGTTTCTTCTTTTCAGGGTTGATTGATACTACTTGCTGGATATGATTGGAAGTTTCGCTCGAAGAAGAAGGTATTCCCATTTTGACTCGCTTCTTTTCCGTCTCCCGATCTCTTCGATTCTTCTGTTTGACCACAGAATCCTTTGCTTTCTGTTCAACAAGTGGCTGTTCTTCTTCTTCATCAGGATTACATGGTTTCATGAATCGAGTTTCACCACCTTCAAAATCATCATTCAAATAGATCAACAAAGTATAAATACTTCTTTCGTGATCATGTCGAACAAATTGTCCATCAATATGAGGTCTGAAGTAATTCCCCTCTTCATATTTGCTGAATCGGAGACATTCATTCACTCCACAAGACATCCATCTGCCATTAGAATCTAAACCGAATGGATGAACTTTTCTACTCAATTCTTCACAATCCAAATTCTCTTGGACCAATTTCCATAAATGATGAGCAACGGACTTGTCTTTGAATACCATTCGCTCCGAATTTCGGTACGATTGTGGATACTCAGTTGCAATGGATTCAAACTGTTGTTTCTTGGCACATTGGTCCAATACAGATGAGCACTCTTCAGATGACAGAAAATCTGGAATTACGATCAGACGATCGGAACATTGAATCGGTGAAGGTTTGTTTTGAAAGGAGTCACGAACAGAGTAATCGTCCAAGTTCCATGTGATTTTCTGATTGGATCGAATGGTGAGACCTGGTTCAAGAATGGTCAGTGCATGAGAAGCGAAACTGTTTGATGATGGTGTAGAAGACATTATTGTGCGAGGTCAATTTTTTAAATGTGCGTTTTTGGAATTGAGTCTGGAGGTTGTTTATGTATCAATAATGACCATAAGAAATGTTAATTATTAATTCATTGACTTTTCGTTGTAAATTCTTCACTTGTTGACAACATGTTCATCTTTAAAAGAAAAAACAGCCTGCAAAGCTAAGTGATCAGATCCATATTTCGAATTTGGGAGGTGAGATTTGGTGCAAATGTAAGAAATATCACAGGGTTCACAAACCTCCATCACCTTGTCAATATTAAGGAAATTGGAACTGAAAAAAATGTAATCAGTCACCAGAGCATTGTTTTTTGTTTTCAATGTGAAGGCCGGTTCTTCTCCAAAAATTTCCATGTATGCACTTTTCAGTTTGAGATGATGTTTCGTTTCAATGGAAGTAGCTTCAACGCCATTTTCCATAGTATGAGCTTTCACATATCCATCGACCACAAGCTTATACGTTGCTGAATTGGGTTCTGCATTAAAGTCTCCACACAATATAATTGCATCTTCTTGGCCTTTTTGATAATTTTTCAAATGTTTAAACAAGGAACGTAATTGATTAATTCTCACTTGAGGTTGACGTGGATCTCCCAACAAGTGACACGACACAACATAAATAATTTTTCCACTCTCTTTTAGCTTCAAGACAAGCACAATGGCTGAGCTTCTTTCATGGACTTGAATGAGTTCAAATTTTTCTTCTCTATATAAACACCCGACACCCACTGGAAAATCACCAATCTTTTGTTGAACTATCCCATTATATCCCATTAATTTCATTGGGCCTAAAATATCTTTTTCAAAAAGCGAAATTTCGACTTCTTGTAAGCATATCACATCAGGACGATGCATGGTAAAATCTCGCATAAATTTTTTAATTCTCCCATTCCATTCATAGTTTTCAGAAAGCGGTTCTTCCACAAAATGGTACCGATCTAAATCTGTCCAATAGGAGGCAAGTAAATTTTGAGAATAAATACTGAATGAAGGTGGCGTTGAGAACTGTTCAAGTGTTGTTGGATGCTGTGGTTTTTCATTTTGGAGCTCCGAAAAACCGAGCTCATTTGTATTATTGGCCACATCATTGTTGATGAATCGTGGAATAATCTTTCCTGCAATCCGATCTTTCACATGAACAGAATGAAATTTATGAGGACGCATTTTTTTATTGTTTTCAATTTGTTTTTCAAGCTTTTTTAAATGCAACAACAACACGTTTCGACATCAATCTGGAATTGAACGTTTATTTGGTTCCCATTCAGAATGGAACCTATGAAATAGTACATTTTCAGTTACGAAAGAAAGTATCTGTTTAGTCCCTTGATTAAATTTCGAGAAGGTGCAGCGTCATGAACAAAGGATTGAATGAACATTAACTTTCTCTTGATGAACTGCTTGTCAATGCTACTGAAATGATGCATCATTTCCTCTCGAGTTGTTTTGTCTTGCACGAACTCATCTGAAAAAAAGCCAATGATTTGCCACCAAATGTGACGCATTGAAATGACACAAGAAGACTTACAGTTTTCAGTGAACATGCTACACAAAATGGCAATGGTGATTGCTATTTCTTCATTCTTTCCTGTTCTTCCTAATACATACAGCTCCTTTCCCGATTCTAATTGTGTTTCAGCATATTCCAGAACATTGGCCAATTCATCTTCCAAACCTCTCTTGTTTTTCTTGTTATCCATGATTGAAAATGATTTTCCACATGAAACTTCTTTTGTGCAATCATAACAGCAAATAAATCGCGAACATTCTTTTAGATGAGATTCAAAGTAAGCATTTAGCAATTCAATGGACTCAACTTGACTCAAAGAATGTGGTGAATATGTTCACACAATATATCAATATATATATTCACACACTTACAATTTGAAAATTTTCCAATCATTAATGGACATGCTCCTAAACGTGTCGTAGGCAATAGTTCATTGTCTATAGACGAATCAGCACAATTTTTTGAAATATGCAACAAGGATATCGATGATGAATCATACAAGTGTTGCATGCTAGAAAGAGAAGTTTGTTTTCTGATTTGTTCAAGTATTTTCCTCACAACTTGTTCACATTCTTCTCCATTGTGGACATTTGGAGAAAGTATGTCCTCTTTAAATTCCCAAAATAATTGAGGAGTCAATCCCAAAGACCATGTTTCGTGATCGTCTCCTAAATTATAGCATATCATGGAAGCCAAGAAAATCATGAATAAACAAGGATATTCAAATAATCTTTACACATACCTGCTCCTTGAATATATTCCCAACTAGTTGTTTTAACAGGATGATCTGGATCACTGACACTAACTAAAAAAACAGGAATGAAATCCAGTTCATCAGGACTAAACGATGAATCCACAAAGTCGAGATCAGTTCTTCTTGAGATCCACACGCATTGGAGTGGTTTCTCGTATAATTCCAAAAATTCAGTAAAATCAATTCCACTCTTCAATACTGAATCGATCCATTCAGGCATTCGTTCTTCGATTTGAACTTTTTCAGTATCATGTACCCAGGTGGGCAATTTCAAATCTGAACTCATTCTTCCAAATTTTAAATGTTGTAATACACGATTCATCAGGCAGCACCACATTGGAACAGTTTTAGAAAAACTATCAGGGAATAATTTTCCTTTGCGTGTTGAATCGACAAGCATTACACAATGAGAAGTAAGGGCTGTTTTGAGAACATGTAAATTAAGTCGGCTCAACGAGAAGGCCCAATGATAGGTGTGTCCATCCGTTGATTTGAAATAGCACGTTGAATCGAAATGAGCATGATACCACAATCCACAGCGTAGATTGGCAAATTTTGGAACATTGGGGTATATTCTAATAGTAGTTGTTGTTGTTGTTGTTAATAATCGAATAGACCCCGAATATGAAAATGATAATTCCGAACAAATAGGATTGTTTTGGAAATGATGAAAAAATTATTACTTCCACTAATTCTTACCCGAACACAAGCTCAACAAATTCCGAGTCTTCCTCGATGGACTTCAAACGTGCATAAATATTTTGAGTATTTTGTTTTAATTTGCGACTAATTTTAATTATTAATTATAACGTTCGAACCGAATTTCCATAAGTATTGAACAGTCAGATGAAATATACACACCTCAGCCGGTAAATACTTTTATCATCCAGTCGAACAGCAAGATCCGATGATGGGAATTGCAGCATTTTTATTGTGATTGTTTTTGTGAAGTGTTAATATGCATTGCGCAATCAGACTTTTACCTGTATCCCAATGACCCGTTTGATCTTCTAAATTTGTGATTCTCAATATTTAAAACTGCATGACATCTTGACTCATGCATGCAAACACAAAATGATTTCAAAGGTTCGTATGGCTTTTATTTGCGGTTGAGATTTTTGGTGGTGGAGTGTTAGGGGATCGAGTGGAGATTGTGTCGCATGTGTTTGTTCACCACGCCAAAAAAAGAGCCACCTTAACTCTTGCTGAGGTCATGGTACCTTGATTTTGCAGTCCATATTCGGATGAAAAACATAGAATAGGTCCCTTCTTTCGGTCCAAGCGTTCTTCTTCACTCGTATTGCTTGCTAGAGGTGGAAATGAAAATGCAAAAACATAATCATTACCTGAGAAAATTTGGGGAAGGGGTGGCAAGCTCACCTCTCCAATTAAACGCTTGTCCTCTTTTTGAAAGGCTTTCTTTTCTTTGAGAAGAATTCGTACAGGTTCAAACATGACACTGTAACATGTTTCTGCCTCGCTGGCCACACATGAAATATCGCTGTAAGTGAAGATGTAAATGCCATTGTTGTTATTTTGATGTTCCATATTACTTACTATTCGAATGTTTCATTAAATTTTGGATTTTTGCTCTTAATGACCTGTGTGTCAAAAAATCAACCATTCAAAAAACAAAGAATTCCAAATTTCGTTGAAATTGTCACAATTTTCCCATAACAACTAATAAAAAATTTCCTTACCTTTGTTTTAAACTTTCGATCGGTAAACCACAACGAAATATATATATCCGATAAAAATGGTATATCCTCCACACCCTCCAATTTCACAATCAGTTTTCGTGGTGGAAGCGGTTTAAATTCATTACTCGATCTAAATTTCCAAATCTTTTCTTTTGTTTTAAAATGAATGCCACCCACAATTTGTTTTCCAAAATAATTTTTGGTATTATTTACAGTTGTGTAAAATCGACAGAGTTCTCTTGCATTTTCCTCTCCATATGAGATATCCAAAATACTTAATTGCATTCGATTGCAAAATGGTACATGTTTTACAATGGTTGTTTCTCCTTTCGATTTTTGAATTCGCTCTTTGAGAAGTGTTTCAGGCATTACAAACTCCACAAAAAATATCACATAGTGAAATTTCTCTTCATGAAGTAACACAGAGGATGATGAATCTGATGTGCTGTTCTTGTTCGTTACAAATGCTTTGGGTTTTTTCAAATTTAAGGTCACTATTTCTTCCTGCACGGACAATGACGAAGAATTGGCAGCATCATTTTGATCTCCATCGTATGCAGAGGAGTCATTCTCAGTTAGTTTTGTCATTGATGCACCACCATTCTTCTCCAAATTTTGTACACGTGTATCTATAAATCGAAAACTTTCAAATTGTGAAATTTCTTCCAATTTGAGTGATTTCTTTTTCAAAATTTTCTCATGTTTCGGAAGGGTTGCAATACTGTGCAGCATTTTGGGGCCGTTTTTTTGGTCGGAACTCGAGATGCATAGAGGAGCTCCAAAACTTGTATAACCAATGGCATACATGGTGAAGGGTACATCCACCTCAATGATTTGTTCTTTTGTTTTGGAGGCTTTGGATGTTTCCGTTTTTTCTTTAATGGTGGTTGTGGTAGGTGTCTCTTTGGCAAGGTCATCATAGAATCCTTTTTGTTGTCGCGAGTTTAAAATGAGAATTGTTGACATTTTGTCACATCAATACGATTAAATCACATTTTGTGCAATAGATAGATCACATGGAAACAATCAAATACAGAATTATGTCGTATATAAATTTCAAAAAAATTCAAATTTTCCATGACCATATAGAGAAAAAAAGAACAGTCAGCAGAAAGAAACACCTCGGTATATTCTCGAAAAACTTACCATAATCATGATCATCATAAAATTTCTCTCTCGTTTTTAACCTTTCATGCATGGACTCGACTTCTTGCGATGTTGGCTTCCTCGTCGAATTCCACAACATCCATTCTCGTTCCATTTCCATTTGTTTTTCAACAACTGTTTTTTCATATCTTAATTTTACAGCCAATTTGGAACATTTGGATAAATCAAAGTCCTTGTTTGGAGTCAATAATTGACCTCGTCCAGTCGTGGAGACAATTTTTGAATGAAAAGTATTATTACTGTTGTTGTTTACAAGAAATGTCATGTCCTCTGCTGCTGCTTGTGAATCACCACCAACAAGATCATTCGTCGCTGAATGGTTCGTGACATTCTGGCTTGGTCTCTGCTGATGTTGTGGCTGTTTCTTTGTCAGACCATACAATTCTTGAATGTCTCTCTCGGGATCTTCTTCACTCGAAGAATCCTCCTCATCCTCTTCATCATGATTTCGCGACGTGGATGAAAATGGAATTTCTGGTGTTAAAATTCCACTAAAGAATTGTTTCACACCATCGAAAAGTGAAATCGTCGAGGTATTGATATTCGCAGAAGTTGTGGTCGTGGGTTGCAAGTAAAGATCATTATGGAGGTGATTTTGTGCATTTGAGGAATGTCCCGATTCAGAAATGCTCCCAGCCGACCAGGACGAAGAATTTGTTGTTGGTTGGAAATTATTGGGATAGTAGGTGAAAATTTGTTGTTGTTGTTGTTGAGAGAGGGGAGAAAAATAGGGTTGAGTGTGTGGTTGATTGGATCCTCCTCCGATGAATAATTCTTGCTGATGAGGGGTTTCGTTGATGGCACTCCCAAAAAAGGGTGGAGTGTAATTGTTGTTGGGAATAAAACTGTTCTGTAGTTGTTGTGGTGGCTGTGAAGACGAAGGAGCAAAAGTGGGATGTTGTTTGAACGGCATCGGAAACATTTTTTTGTTGTTGGAGGGTTTCTCAATAAAACGGGAAGCTCTGTCAAAGTCAAATGTCAGGTCTTGGATGTTAAAAGAGCGGAGAGAGAAATCATGGAACATTCATTGCCTCAAGATTTTCATTACTGTCAGGAATTCTCGCTTGAACAATCCATGAAGCTCAATGACCTGATTACCTTTAAAAACCTCTCTTGATCTCTGCAGCTCATTCTGAGCCTCTTCTCTTTCTAATCACCTCAACAAAGTGCTTTTCTTGTTCAAGATCATCATTTCCTTCTTGCTAAAATTAGTCATCCGCATCTCCCTCGAGTGGCCAATTCACAATCAAACGGATGAGCATTCAACAACACGAGGTTTGAATTCAAACCACAGCAGAACACCTCCATCATCTTGAAGGTGAGTGATAAAGGGAACTTTGAAACACTCAAAGGCCGAAGCAACCATCAAAAAAATTCGTCATTTGCCGCTTTGTTGCTTGCTCGGACACTAATTCTTTTCTTCACTGCATTTTTATTTCGGACATCAGGGGAAATTGTTGTTGCGGAAAGACAACTCAGATTCAATCAATTTATAAACTGCAACAACCATTTCATTTAAAAGCAATAGTAGTAACAATAATAGTAGTATTTGAGGAGTTGAACAGCAGCATAGTAGTAACAACCCTCCGATAGTAGTAATTTTATTATTTATTATTATTATTGTTCAAACGCAAAATGGTGATGACAAGAACATGGAGTAGTTGTGCAAGCCGGCCTCGGATTGCTTCTCCTTCAACATTATCCTCATCATGGATGACATTCTACTTGATAGTGTTGTTGTTAGGTTGGGTAATGATGATGAATGTGGTCATGGTGCCAAACACGTGTAATGCTATGACCACTGTGGCATATCAAATGTTGAAGATAAAACAGCAACAACAACAACAACAGAATAATAATAACAATCACCACCCGATACATGCTCACCATGTGGTGATTGACGACAAAAATTCGCAAGAATTTACGTATATTAAAAACTCGGCTGGCCAAGGTATGTTATGAAAAGTAATGATGATCCTTTTACTTTATTCATCACTATGTTGATGATGTTGATTTACGTTCTTGGACTTGTTCAAACAATGGAAACGACTCAAACTCTGTCGAAAATGAACATCATTCATTTGTAATTTACCATCGTAAATATTGTTGATGATGCAACAACAGACAAGGCTGAAGTTTCTAATATAATGATTGTACGTACATATATTCTCAATGAATTCTCTGATACACTGCTATTTATAACATTTCTTGTTCGACCCGTCATTATCATGATGACGTAATGATATTCAATATCGGTATGAACTTGTCAACCAAACTACTTCTTATCTCTTTGATATCTCACAATGAACCCTCATCAACAATGTACACATCATGACCAAACTTGGATCATGCTAACAACTTTCATTGCTCAGAATGACCAGGTTTTCGCTTCGAGCGGAAATTCAAGGAGGACATACCTGCAACAATTTAAAGATAAATTTGTAAATACACACAAAGGTAATCTCCACTTTGATATTAAACTCGACGATGAAGAGGAAGAGGACGAAGACGATGAAGACAATAACAAGAACGATTCCTCTTCTTTGAATTATAGCAAGAAGCAACAACATCGACCACAACTTCCAAATCGATGGTACCATGTTACCGACATGGATGACATAATTGCATCAGAAATGATGACAATTGATTTGGAACAACAAAAACATGCACAAACAGATGAAGATTTTGGAGAAGACGATGACAACATGCACCATGAAACGGTTTCTGTAACACTAAACAGAAATCCTTCATCATCCAATGGTGACAATGTACATAACAATGATGATGATAGCAACAATGCAGGAACATCATCAACATCATCCTCTACATCTTCTTCAAAGAGCAATGCTGGGATGCTCAATAGTGGTAGTGCTGCTACCATAAGTGGCTCATCTTTTGAGAACTCTGCTTCTGAAAACACACAAGTGAGGCTTGTATTTGATCCACCTGTGTTGGACTATGAAGACAGGTAGGTTTTGAAAATTTAATTAATATTAACAGCTTTTTGTTTGTTGAACATTATTATTACCTTGACCAAATACTTTTATTATAGACCCCTATGCAATCCAATTGCCAAGACATTTACAATCACAAAAGAAGCCACGGATGATGATCAGCAACCACTTCAAGTAACAGCTGTTACAACTGAATCTTTATTATTTCATCCTTCAATAAGCAAGAAAGAGAATAATAAGATCACAATTAATGTTATTTTCTTGCCAAGAACTTTAAAACGATCCGAAGGATCCATCATTGTTCATACAAACATTGGAACCTATATCTACAAGGCATATGGAGGTGGAATTGAAAATGCATACAACATCAAACCGATTCTTGGATACAAGCTTCCTGTAGGAGCTGACTATAGAAAACCTATTTATATGCACAATCCTCATCAGAATGAAACTCTTCTCATCAAAGAAATTTATACAAGTGAAGATTTTCTATTATTAAGTTTACCAGATCAAAATAGTAACGAGAAAAACTTGCAGAAAAAGAATTTATTGTTATCGTTATGGAAATTAGAGCCGCAACAAACAAAATCAATAATCTTATTGAACTTCCATGCTACTCAACCCAAGACACATACAGGATTTGTTCATATCAATACCAACCGTGGGCAATTTATAATTCCAGTTGAATTTATTGTCTCAAAGAATGGTGTACATCGAGTTGTGGACGAAATTGACTTTGGTACTTTTATTACACCCAATGAGAAGAGAGTGCGTGACGTTGTTTTACTCAACTCTTCTCCTCATCCTGTTTTGGTGTATGAAGCCTCATTGGTCTCTGAAGATAGCAATGTAAAGTTAGAATTTCAAAAGAATGTCATGCAAGAAGGTTCAATAGTTACGGTGGCCAAATTATTTTACATCTCTCAAACTCAAGGTGATGTTTCTGGTAAAATTGTTTTCAAGACCAACGACACAAACAGTGAAAATATGGGAATCATTGAAGTTCCTTATCGCGCTCGCAATGTACATGGAACTTTGGATTATAGAATGAATAGTACCGCCTTTTACACTGGTGATGGAAAAGAAAAGATCCATGAAATGGTACTTATCAATGGATTTCAGTCTCCCATCAAATTTATCTCGTGTGATGTGTTCGATAAGCAGTTTACGATTGAAGAATTCGTTCCAGGCACTATATTACAGCCCAATGAAAAGAAGAAGGTTCTCTCAATCAGATACACACCTGCTGGCGAAAACGACGTTTCTACTATGCGAAAGGCAAATTTAATTCTTCATACCAATGTTACACGACTGTATATTCCTCTCTATACCTATCATGGAAACCTTGATCACTTGCCAATTGACACCGAAAAGAACATTCTCGATGTTGAAAGAGCAAACGAAGGAATTAACTTGGGTATTTTGAGCTTGAGCAGCAGAAAAATTCATTACTTTGCAATTTCCAACACAAATCCCGTACCAATCAAAATTATTGACTGGAAAGTGATGGGAATGGCAAATAAGAAGTCAAGTATCTCTATATCTTATGTTAAATCATTCCATCCAAGCGATGATTTACACTCATTGACCACTTTTAAACCAACAAAGCTCAGTGAAAATATCAATAACAAACATTTGGAAGGAGCGAAGGATTCATTTATTTTTGCCATTCTTCCAAATCAAAAGATTATCATGAAAATTGATATTTATACACCAACATCAGACGAGGAACAAAATGGTTATATTGAGTTTGTGACTCACCCCAAAAATTTAGTTATTCCATTCAAGTTTCTCTGCATGGAAGGCAGCTTGTCTTTCTCCAATCAGCTACCATTTGATCCTACCTTCCCTGGAAAAATTCAAAAGAAAAACATTTATGCAACCAATACTTTTGGAAGAGCTATCACCATCACTGGTGTTAAATCAACCGATGAAAGGTTCATTCCACAAATCACACACAAAACTATTGAAGCAAATCAAAAGATGAATATTGGCTATGTCATTTTAGATGCATCAAAAGTGTCAAAGGAAAAGAATTACATGCTCGATGATGGTAAGATGTATTCGAATAATTATTCAAAGAAAATTTCTTCCATCTCGTCCGAAGAATTTACCAAGTACAGATGGAGAAATGGACTTTTTGAAGAAATCAAAAATGCAGGCCAAACCAATGTTATCGCATCAGTTTCTATTGATACAGATATTGGAATTAATTGCAATATTAATGTTTCTACAACATTGGAGTATCCAAAGCTCTCTCCAACACGTCAAATATCGTTCAAATTGACACATGTCGGATCCAGTGTTTCTCAATATCTCACAGTTGAAAATCCCTCAGATCAGTTTATATCTCTGCAACTAATCCTTGGAAACGGTTCTTTGGCCAAATTTTTACAACGTAATGCAAAAGGCACATTACCAAAGAATGACATTCAGGGAGACAAGTCATATACTGAATTCAGATTACCCAAAGACGGAATGACTTTTGCTAATATTCCTCCCCATAGGCATGCTAGTTTGGGCCCAATCATTTTCACCCCCAAGTCTGATTCGACAGAATCTGTGGCATATCTCTACATTAGAAATAATCTCACTATATTTGATATTGTGAAATTGACTGGAATTGGTGGTTCTTCTAAACTTGTATTTAGCGGAGAGAATGGAAATGATTTGACTTCCCTTAAATTCGAAATTAAGGAATCACAATTGGGTACATGGGACAATTATACAAATAGATTCGTTCAAAACAATTATAGCAGCAGCAATGGAAGCGACGAATCATCAAAGACAACCACAGAACTCATCTTCCATAAGAAGTTTACTCTACATAACAAGGGAAATATGCCTATTACCATTCTGAGTAGTAGCATTGAAAATATGGGATGCAGTGCCTATGGAGTGAAAATTCATAAGTGTGGAAGATTTGAACTACAACCAGGACAAAGTACAAGTTACAAAATTTCTTACAAACCTGACTTTACCACAGCAGTTGTAGATTTATTTATTCGAATTAATACCGATCAAGGAAAGATGTCCTTCCCCATTCGTTTCACTCTTCCATACAATGTACTTCCCTATTTCTATGAGACCCAACCATTAAGCACTGGACACAGATTATTCAGAGTTGCAGCTACTTTTATTGTTTTGACTTTGGCAGTTTATATCATCTTTAGAGCTTGTCGAGAATTGAAGACACTTGACTCTTCAGATAACGAACTTCCTTCTTCCATAAGCGAATTTCTCAAACCTAATTTTTCTTCTTTCCCTTTCATTACTTTCCCATCCACAGATGTTGAGAAACAACAAGTAAATGCAAACCATAGCAATAATGCTGTCAACAAAGAGGGAGATGATAATGATAAGACATCCTCAGAAGACGACGCAAATCGAAAGAAGAAGAGCGATAAGAAGAAGAAACAGTCCACAAGCTCAACGGCTCAGAAAACGACAACTGCCAGCACTTCAAAAACTCCTGAGAAAAGTACTTCTTCTAAAAAGGCAAAACCCTCAAAGACCACTAGCACTTCGATGAACCATAGCTCCTCAGAAGATGATGAGAACAAGCTCGTTGAAGTTGTGACTTCAGATGTTATTGACGCACAAGAAAAATCGAGCACAATAACACAAGAACATGAACAACAATCGACATTGTCAAGAGAAAATTCGGAGCCGTCTTCTCAAACTTCATCAATTGTCGCGAATTCGAGCGGAGGTGACATTCCTTTGGGTCAAACGCCTCAGCACTCCACAAAGAAACATCAGTACAGCGAAGATAAGAATACAAGCAATACGTTTGTCAGTAGTAGCAATGTTGCCACCCAACCTCAAGAGAATGCCACAACAGAGGACATTCATTCGTCATCGTCCACCTACGAAAGCAAAAACACTTCGAACAAGTCACAATTTACCAAGAAATATCAACAACAAGACCCTACTAAAAAGCAACCAATGGATAAGAGACAACAACAAACCAAGAAGAAGTTCAACGAAAATGAACCAATTATCATTAAGCCAAAAACATTTGTTGCAGTTCCAAGCAATTCATCCTCGAGCAATGAAAAGCCAAAATTCTATGCGGTTAAACCTGTAACTCATTCAGGTGACCACGGAAATGCTGACATGGCTGCTGTCAGCACATCCAACACGAAAAATTATGAGTCCACAATCAATCCGTTGCCAGGAACCCGAAGCAGGACACCAAATTCCAATGAAATGACCAGATTCACCAGAGAGAGCCCACTCATGAAAACTCCAGAGCCGGTTGTGTCAACTACCTCCGCCAGTAGCAATTATGGAGACCATTCACAACAATATTCGAACAAGAAACCTCAACCAATTAATATTTCTCCAAATCTCGATAATTTGCTCAATCAAGCCACGAGAGAAAGATCCACTTCGGACTCTGCCACTTACGAGCCTGTTTCATCCTCAATTTCTGAGTCACAAGCCATGAACACTAGTAACTTGGATGAAAAGAGCACCACCACAACAGGTAGTGTCACCAGCGATGATCAAGCGCTCTATGGAAGCATTGGAAGTAATTTGAGTGGATTATTGAATGACAATTGCAGTACTCCTTCTCCAGCCACTAACAACCTAACTACAGATTTTACTAATGATTTATTGCGAAGTGTTTCAGTTTCTCCTCCTCCACTCGTTCAATCCAATATTCATAGTCATGCTCCAAAGGAGCAAGTTGGAGTGATTGGTAATCATGCAAGAAAAGATCAACATAGTAATTCGTTGCAAGTTGGCGGAATTTCTTCTTCACAACCATATTGGTACTTTGGTAGCGCACAACCTCATCATTACCATCATGGTGGACTTATTAGCAACACTAGCACCAACATGATTCCACAAGCAAATACTTCATTATTTGGTTCATCTCCTTACTCTCTTCACAATGGTTTTATTGGAAGCCCAAATCCACAGCCATCATCGAATGTGACAACCACACCATTTGGAATGCCAAATCCTCTCATTAACCCAACTCTATCTTACAATAATGCCATGAACAGAATGGCATTCCAGCAAAGTAGGCCGGCATACTTTTCATTGTTCGATTCTAGACCATTATTCTCGCCATCTGATCACAATTCGTTCTTCAGCTTGAGCAATATCCAACCTCATCCTCAACAACATTTGCAACGATCACAATCGAGTAGCCCATCCCACAGCGATGGCAGCGGTAATGCAGAATATGGAAGTATTGGTATGCAACAACATCAACATGGTAGTGGTACTTCATCATTGTTCTCCTATGGTTTTCCTTACGAGGATCATGATAAACATTAATAACTATGGTGTTGCTGTATGCAGGGTTTGAATGTATGTCACAATTTTTTTGATCGGTTATCATCCGAAAAAAAATGACATGTGACAGCAAGTCCATCACGGAACTGGAAACACATAATGGATGAGTTGATCTTGATCATTTCGAAAGCGTAGCATGGTTGCACCTCCTGTTTTTCTTCCTCACACCCAACAACAAAATGTCTCTACCAAAATACTTCATCTCTTCATTCCTTCCACACAAACACACTCGCGAATATTATTCGTTTACCTTCTTTTCCCGATACATTCAATCCCTTATCCTCTCATCATCATTTGTCTTTCTCGTCATTCTTCTCCAACTCTATCAACCCATCCTTTCACAATGTAATTCCAACCTAATTTCCAACACTTTCACTCCATCTCTGCCTTTCGGTAAATTTTATGATATTTGTCCCGTGGGTTATGCGAACAACAATGGAAAATGTGAAACGTTCGAATCGGTGTGGAATTCCAAACTCGGCTCTAGTTGCAATGTCACTTCAGATTGTAAATTTACCTCAATGTCATGTGTCAAGAAAAAGTGTATTGCCATGGGAAGAATGATTGGAGATTCATGTGTCGACGCTTCTCAATGTGTCGTGAATGTTTTAGACATGTATGATACTGCCACTTGTTATCAATCAAAATGCAAACTGGCAATTAAAAAGAAGAAAGCAGGAATTGGCCAAGCCTGTAACACCGTATCAGAAAATGATGATGCAGTTGTAACTTGTGACGATGGTGTTTGTCCTCCAAAATTGACTCCTGACATGGAACAAAAATGTGTGAAAATCTCAACGGCCAGAAAAGGAGAAACATGTGGATTCAATGTGACCTTTTCTCCCACAACCTCTGTTACAGGAATAGTCATTTGTGAAACCGGTACCATTTGTTCAGAGAAAATCTTAAACGGAAAATGCAAAACTCAAGTGAAAAGATATCAAAAATGTGATCCCAAATCCAATGACCAAATGTGCTATGGAAATTTAGTGTGTCGAAAGAGGACAGCCGATTCGATCGATCACACCTGTGAATATCGTTCAAATATTGGAGAATATTGCGAAGAAGACAAAGATTGTGCCTTCACTAACACTCAAATGGTTTCGTGTGAAAATTCCAAATGCATTCGAGCTCGATATTTAGCCAATGGGCAACCCTGCACCAATCACACCCAATGTTACAGTTCATTCTGTGATCCCTCTTCAAAACTTTGTTCAGGTTTTGCCAGTAAGCGATATATTTGCAACACCAAAGCCAACAGCTGCAACTCAATTTCCTCACAAGGTTGTGCCTGTGGTGGTAAAGAACTTTCCACCAATTCTTCTGGACTCTGTGTGGCCTCCTGCACTGGAGCATTCAATGACTTACATGCATGTCTCTACAATTTAGGTCTCGTTTATTATTTCAATATTTTACCATTGCCTCAATATTTGGGTTTCACACAATTTGCAGATGAAGAATCCTCTGCATTTCGATTGTGTCGTTCCTATTACAACAAATTCTATTCATGTATGAAAAAGACTTGGATCGATGCTGGAATTTCAGCGAATGGAGGTTCCATTCCAGGAGTCACATTGGATGCTGGTTTGGATGATGGTCAAAATGTGGTCATGCCATTCCGAAATGCAGCACCTTCTTTATGGAATGGAAGAGGTAGTTTTGTGGTACAAATTTGGATCATGACGATGAGTGTGTGGTTCTTGTTGTTGGTAGTTTTGAATTTGTAATCTTCGTAGTAAATTCTCATTTATCAGATCTCAAAAATGTTGAAATAGAACAATGCTAATTGTAGATAATACATTATAATTGATCTCTCATCAATCATTAAAACGTGTCGTTTGATTTCAATTCAGGTCAAAATGTCGATCAAATGAAAACAAACGCGATGGTACATTGTAATCATTATTCGACGAACTTTGCATCCTCACGTCGCAGTTTTTCGCCTCACTCAGGCAATTTTTTTTTATCCGATTGTTATAAACTTGAAATTGTATTCATCTCTCGTCACATCATCATTAAAAAAACTACTCAACAACAACCACAGCATCGTCATCATGAAAGTGAAGCAGACCATTTTCTTGTTCACTCTCTTGTTGGCTCTCTTCTCCGCTTGCGCTCTTGTACAAGCTCTTTCCCTCTCCGCTGTAGAGAAATTGATTCGCGAGAGAGTTGGTCACAAGAAATTCAACAAAGTTGTCGACCGATTGGCTAATTCCTTGCTTTCAGAAATTCTTCCAAAACAAACCGAACAAAGCGAAGAAGTGTTTGAAGAACAAGCAGATGCCATGTGGCCAGATATTAGATGTACCAATGTCGATAATTCACTCAATGTTAGAACCGCTCCTTATGGTTCAATTGTGAAAACTTTGGGACCTGAAACTCAAGTCACTGTCTTTGATGTCACCAATGCCAATGACGGAACTAAGTGGGCTAAAATTGGAAATGGACAATGGGTTTCTGCTCAATATTTGAAGATGTCTTGTGCAAACGCATTAACTAGATGTACCAATGTTGACAATTCTCTCAATGTTCGAGATGCTCCTTATGGTAAAATTGTGAAAACTTTGGGACCTGAAGTGCAAGTGACTGTCCATGAAGTGAGTTATGCCAGTGATGGAACCAAGTGGGCTAAAATTGGATACAATCAATGGGTTTCTGCTCAATATTTGAAGATGTCTTGTTCAAATTCTGGAAACAACAATAATGGTGGAGGTAGTCAAGAAGATCGTGCTACTGTAACTCTTTCGAAAATCTTTAGTTCTGAAGGAAAATGTCAAAATTGGGCCTCTGACAGTGGAAATGAATTCCAAGTAAGTAGTTTGTTCTTTGTAAATCAGGCGCGACAAAGAATCTCATTCACGACCTTCTTCAACTTTTGGGTTTACTTTTTTTACAATCATTTTTAATCGTAGGGTAAAATTGGTAAGTAGTAGAACTTCCTAACCTTCATTCAAACATTTTAATTCCAACTTTTTTCACACACATATTTTGACCTTTTTTCATAAATTCATTTAACACATTCACATAGGTTATACTTGCATGGGAGTCACTCCATCTGAATGCTGGGGCAATCGTAACTCAATCTTTGCTCCTCTCTACTCTGGTTTCAATGGTCATCCAGCTGACTTTTGCAAGTACGCCTATGACAAGAATCCAACTGTCTACAAACAATGTGCTGCTCAATTGTACGAACAAAATTATTTCGGACCTGGAGGATGTAATCCTTTACCAATGCCTGCGTTCTATGTGTGTGCAGATATTGCTGTGAATTCTGGAGTTGGTCGTTCCCGACAATATATTGCTGAATTGGGAGGTTATAATGGACAAGATCCAAAACAATTTGCTAGAGCTATGAATGAGAAACATCGTGAGGATTATAAGAGATGGGGATGTCCAACATGCAAGAATCACGTATTCCTTGCTGGATGGTTGGCAAGAGCTGATGAAAGAGATCGTTTTATTGATAGTTATTAAAGCTTTGTTGAGTGAAAAAATTCTCTCACCTGTGATTCAAATAAATATATCAAATTATTGGTTTGGTCACCTCTCCATAATAATCCCATTACTGAATAATTCCACAGCTATTTCAATGTTTGGAAAAATTTTTTTTAACTTTTTCCAAATCATAACAATATTCGACAAACAGTTTTACTAAAATAACAATATTAGTAATAGTTCCATTCACAATAAAAAAGCTTTTTGCAATGCGTTCACAACCATCAAAACCTCCTAACGAAATAATGAAACGGTTTTAAAATATCAACACGAGTTTGGACAAGTTGTGTCACTGAATCAAGTCCTTTTGCGGAGAAGTAAAAAAAATAAAAAATGATCAACACGAACGAAACGGAAAACAGTAATCGCTCCTCTCTCGATTCATCCTCTATGGTTCAGGGAAGAGGAATGAATATCAACAACAACAACACGAATCATCACAAGCAAACAATATTTTCCAAATTGAAATTAGAGAGTCCGAAAAGTGGAGGATCCAACTACTTTATAATACGATTTTTATTGGATTCCATGATGGTATTGATTTGGATTATTTGGACTGGAGCACATATGAAAAGTATCGTACAGGAGTTGTGTCCTCCGTATTATAAGGATGAATATTGCTCGGCACAGAGTAGTGCAGCCTTTGCTTCGCAACTGTGGTATTTCTTTGTGTTAGTTCCTTTGGCATTGGTAGGTTGTTTTTATTTGGCGGTTGAATAGATGGTACAAGGAATGACGATGATGATGATTTGATGATGATCAATAATCCAAAAAAAATTACCTTGCATGATTATTATTCTTTGGTATTGAATTACTCCCGAAAATAATTATCGAATACTAAAATACTATGATGAATTTTCGCCAACATAGGTTTATATATTTTTCATTGCTATGATCAGAAAGAAGGCAAAACGAAATCAAAAGTTTTCACACTACTTGACTTGGAGCCTATTTGTCTTGATTGTTCACATCTATTTTTGCGTCTTGTTTGGATTACATGGATCCAATGTGGGTCTTAGTTTTGCATACTTTGGATTGGCCGGTATTTTTATTGGAATCATTCCAGACATCTTTTTCATTTGGAGATTTTCACGAATTCGTCGTGAGCAAAAATTGAAGGAAGATTCCGAGTATCATTTATTCTTCTCGACAAGACATCAAGATTTGATTGCAACGAATGTTATTTAATTAAGGAATAATAGATTTGTATGGTATTTGCATTTTGACCATTCTCATCGATTCCATGGATTATTATTATTTCAAAATGCACACACAATATACAACACATGACATTCAATATGAAAAAGCGACTATTATGTTTTATTATTGTGTGAAAATAATACGTAATTTTTTATTTAGAATTCTTCGATAATTCACCACGACTATCTAAATTCATTCGAGTACTCGATCAATTAGAGAGTCTCTCAAATGCAATAGCATATCTCTCAGTAATAGTTTTGACCACTTCTTCCTCTGGACTCAGATAACAACACAATTTAACACTCAACTTCATCCACTCTTGAGCCTTGTCATTTTTCAAAAGCCTTTCGCCGCCAAGTTCATATGATTCATGTCCAGTTCAAAAGATCCGAACCAATACGTAAGAAGATGAATGAACGTAACAGGTGTTAACTTACTTGTAATAATACACTCCATTGTTCCATGATTCAGTGCAAAACCACACAAAAGTGTTGTGCTCACTTTGGATGAATTGCTCGTTTGGTTTGAGTTGATTCAATAATTTTAGGACCTCCTCAAAGACTGTATAACTCTCCTCTCTAGTTCTACAAATTTGAATAATCAGAGTATAGAGTGAAACTATTCACATTATGAAGATGAATTATATTCAGTGTTCAATAGTTATTGTTTATATTTGATATAGTCAGTTAATTCCATGTTCAAAACTTACGTGCTTTGGAATAATTGGTCGAGTTTCCATGCAAAATCTTTTTGAGAGCCATTTGTAGAGCATACTTTGCTGCAGACTGATACGAATAACCATGATTATCGGCACTACAACAAATGGATGCTATCATTTCATATACACCTGGACCTGAAATTGAATCAAGTTTTAAGGTGGTCTTTGTTTTAGGTATGGCATATCGGTATATTGATTGAATTTGTTGGGCATTACGAAATTGTGAAAATGCATTTCCAAACAAACCATCATATCAACTACATACATTAATGACATCTATGACTAAGGCCTCATCACATCCCAACATGGTTAAGAGTTGAATTTCTGCCAAATGGATTAGAGGGTAAACCTTGTCTTTGTTGGAGTCAATTCTGTGGTAATCTCGAGCAAGTAATTGAAGCAATTTCTTGCAAGCCTGAGTATCGTCGAGAGCTTTCTGCAAAATTTCTCTATTTTTTTGAGTGAGTTGAATGCCACTCGAGTACTCTTCACTTCTCCGTGTGATCTCTATCGCACAGTATATTCTCATGAGATAGCAATACTTTTGAGTGGTGAGAGTTTCTAGAGTAGCATTTCGATATGTGTAGAACATGTATGCAAGCCTATAGAATTCGAATGCCGTTTCAATATCACTTTCATTGACACATTCTCCTGCACTATTCCAGGCAACTCTATGAAACCATTCAATTTCTGATTCCTCATGCTCAGCTGCAAACATGTGTGAAGTTCCTTCTGTTTGAAAATCTTGCATGGTCCTTTGCAGATATTTGAGAACGCAATTTCTGTCCTTAATCAAGATAGAAAGATAGGTCAATGTTCTTAGAATTTGACCTCGCTCGAGCAGCAAGCGCTTATCCTTTTGATTTTCTTTCAAGAGTCCTTCCAATGCTTCAATAGCAACCTCATGTATACCCTCCTTATAGGCATCTTGGGCTGCAATGGCAAAGAAGAGTGATTGAAAATCTTCATCTTGCATCATTAGTTTTAAGTAATTCTTTGCACTTTCAACATTCTTCATTCGAACACTGATTTGATACATCAAGTAATGAGTATGGAGGGACTTTGGATCCAACTGTTCAGCACTTTCAGCACATGAATGAGCTTCATAGATTTTAGCCTCTTCTAGATGACATCTTGCCATTGACCGCAGTACTTTGGCTCGATCTACAAGGTCATCCATTGAAAGCATTTGTAGAGATTGGTTATAGAACGATAGGGCACTGGAGTATTCTTTCTTTTGAAATTGTTTCCAAGCAATATTCCATAGTGCACATTGGAATTCTTTCATGGTTGCCTTCATCATGGTACTCGTTTGATAGCGTTGATTTAAGGCAAGCAACCTTTTTACAATATTCTGAATCTCTTCGGAAATGCATGATATTTCCGAAGAAGAATTAACCAAAAAGTCGAAATAACGTATCAAAATTCGAGGCTCCTGCTCTGTGGAGGCATGTAATTCGAGAAGTAACTTGTAGCCTTTGGCTGTAGTGTCAATCCTTATGAGTTCGAAATAGAATTCGATATTAAGTTATTCACAAAAAGCCATGAGTAAGAACCAGATACGGAATGATGATAACTAAAACTAATTTCACACAAAATACTTACATTTTTGCCTGGAAAACCTCTTTGCAAGCAGCAATCGCCAAATCTAATCCTGCCTCCGGTAGACGAATCAACTCTAGGAGACTTCTCTCTGCTTGCTCCTCTCTTCGCAACATGGCGTAAAATTTTACTTCTAGAAATATTCCTGGTGGAGTCTTGCACATGTTGTTGGCCATTGTGATACAATTAAGACCATTTTCCAAATTACCAGTTTCAAGATATGAATTGGAGAGAAGACGCAAAGTTCTGGATTGCTTTTGAAGACTCTTTCCTTCAGATACCAGCTCATACAACTCAAAAGAGTCCTTCAACCACGGGATGGTATCTTCGTATCTCAGTTGACTGTTAAGGTCAACCGCATAATTGTATTCAATCATTGCTATACGCTGAATTTCATGAGGTAACTTATGAATGAGCTTCTTTCCTTGTTGTATTGCCGCAAAAGCCCCTTGAACATTGTTCGATCGATACAAGCAATCAGCCCTATCAATACAAACATTCAAGATGGCATTCAGAGCCGAGTCTGTGCTCTTATCCAATGCTTCGTCTGACGTTATAGAGTTGTTTAACGCTGAGTTTTCGGAGGAGAAAGAATTAGCTGCCTCCAAGTACTTGTCGGCATAAATTGCAGCCTTCTCAAAACAAACCAGAGCAAACTCGTACATACCCTCCTTATTGGAGTTACTGGTTGGGGATGTCATGACATCTTCAAATTCAATATCTCCATCTTCGTCTCGGGCATGCGTCGCTTTTTTCTTGAGTAACTTGTTTGGTGTTTGGGAACCTTGAGATGCTGAAGCAACACTCTTTTTCAATACTAGATAGTCTCGAGCGGTTTTAGCATACAATCGCATCATGTTGTGTATCACTTTGAGGGAAAGTGTTGAAGGCTTGATCGATTTTTCAATAACATGACAAGCCACCTTACGGACTATTGAGAAATGAAAAATAATAATAACGGTAGGAGCATTTGCATGATTAGAGCCAAAATCATATTGTCTCTGATGAATGGATTCATATATCGGCAATTACATACCTCTGATGATTTGCACTTTCAGCAACTCTTCCAAGTTGGCACTCACAAGAAATTTCTTTGCATTCTGCTCAACGCATTGATTCCATAATTCATAACCAACCGTTTTCAAGAGCTCACTCGGAGATAGTTTTGCAAAGCTTGGAGAGGTTGCCAAGGTACACTCTTCCAAACCTCTCACAACTTGCTCAATGGAATCATGAACACTCCGATGAGCCTTATTCTCGAGGTTGGAGGTTACATTTTGGGTGTTGTTTGAAACGCTCTTTTCCTGAGGTAATTGGGGAAGCTTGTTCCATAGAGCCTTCAATTCTGCTCCGCTTCCTGATTCAATGCGTTTCAATAATGTTGTATTGGTCCGAATTGTTGGTGGGTGGTGATCATAAACACCATCAGTTGTACCGATCGAGGATTATTTAACGCCATACCTATGAATTGTGTCTCAAAAAACCTACGCTTAATTTGGTCAATGATTGAGGAAGACATTTTTTTTGGTAAAGCAAGAGCCTCATTCATGAAGCATTGTTTATTGAGTATATATATACAATACAGGGAAACTTTGTGTCAAAAAAGGGAGAAACAATAAAATTAATAATAACATAATAAACAATATATACATGATATTGGTGAATACTTTTTTTTCTTTCGAGTAGAAAGAGAAAAAAGCATTCCTAAAAAAGAAACACTTTTAACAATTGTTAAATCAATATAAGTTGCAGCGTTCAGTGAATGGTCATGAATTAACAATTGTTAAAAAGGGTTTTTTTTCAATGTTTTTCCCAAAAAAGGTTTTCTTGGCTGGCCAGATATTGCGAGAGGTAAAGAGGGCCAACCAGTGGTGAGTACTTCCAACTGGAATCTTGAGTAAAGTTGTTCTCACCCTACTTCCATAGCCGAGTTAGGAATTAAGATCCTAAACAGAGGTACTGAAGTCTATTCTCCAAACAAGATCGAATCTTTTGTACTTATTCCTGACTTTCTCACAAACTAAGGAAAAAACTAAGGTCAAGTTGTTGGAATCAATTTGCTCAACAGCTTTTTTGACATATGCATTAGATGGCAAACAGTGCAAGTTCTCCTTATGAATGGAAGCTGTTGTCTGTTTAAATTCTAGGATATTGCAACAGTTAGGATAGCGTTTGGCCTTGTCAAAAAGTAGAATTGTCCATTCACTGCCATCATGTGGCGGTACAATGGTTGTTCGGCAAGCCCTTGAGTTCAGGGATAGCATCCATAAGAGATTTCAAAGAAAACCAAACGTAATCATCGAGGGGAAGATAAACTGTAACCGAACCAACTTTTTGAACTATTAAAGCTTGATCGATCATCTCCTGTCCTTGGCTACATGGTGCAGCAAACAAGTCAAATTTCAAAGTCTCAACTTTGGCCCTGTTATGAATGTAGATTCAAAGTCTGCTGAGATGAGTTTTCTGCAATTGCTTAAAAGGTGTCTTAGGATTAAGTTTGATGTGTTGCAGCAACCATGATGACTGTTGAAGCCAGACAGAAAAAGAGGAATTACCAGAAGACTGATCAATTTGTTGAGGATGAAGAGTGGAAGGGCTCGTGGCTAGATTAAGATCAGACGGTACTACGGTACCGTCATTGAAATTCTTATCCATTGATTGATAATCCACATAATCATCCATTTCAGGAATGTCTGCTTCATCATTCTCTGAAATACTATTGATTGCTGATGATGAAAGAGGCTGAAACTGAACTCTGTCAGGTGTTGTAATTCTCTGGAAATGTTCATCAGAATACAGGACGCCTCCTTCGTGGTCATTGCCTTCTTCAATATCAAACCATGATTTGCTTGTTGGTGACGAACCATAAGAGATTTCATCATCAATATTACACATGCTGTTCGCTCTGGAAAAGTGCATGAAGCGGAATGATGGTGGCCAGAGTTGTAAAACATTCATAGAATTCATGATAGTAATTTGTCAGGTCAGACCCACAAAAATGAAAGCCTCCACTTCTTTGCACCGGCCTCATCCGAAGAACCGTAAGAACTACAATGAACAACCTCAACACCAAGACTCATTAGGAAAACACGATCTGCATCATTACGATATGGTGGAATCGTTGTTGTTTCATCAGGTACATTTGGGTCCGTTCTTGAATGATCCTCCCATGATCACACAATTCTCTCGGAGTAAAATTAATTATTTGGATCATCACTTGTTTGTGAGGGATTTACAATTTTCAACGACGGGAACAATGCAGAAACAACAACAACAACAACATCATTATCACTACTCGGAAATTCATCATCATACAAGATCCTTTACCAATATCCTTTCAAATGAAAATGTTCATATTTCGGGATTTGATCCAAATTATGTGGATCATGTTCATGTTATTCATCGATTTCATAAGAGTGGAAATAGTCATTTGTTTTATGCTACGTATCAACATGTGTTGATGATTATTGAGGCAGGAAGAGTGGTGTATACTGCAGAAATGAATCGTTGTTTAGATGGTGGTAGTAATGGAGATTCTCATGTTGCCACGAATCATGAAACGAACAACCATTCACAACAGAAAACAAACAACAATGATGATAAGAAGGACTCGAACACTTCTCCTTCATCTGTCAGTCACTCTATCAATAATGTTCAAGTCAAGGAAGGTTTGACAGAGAGCAATATTCACTTCTTTTATTTTGTAATATGTACAGATCAATGTGTAAAAATTATGAGATGGGAGAAAATTCATAAGGACAGTATGAAACAATTAATGAAAATTGAAAGAAAGGGTAAAAGAGCATTACAATCGAGTATGATCAGAGATTTATTATGTGTGTAAGTGGATTGGATTTATTAGTATTTGAAAAAAAATTCTGGGAATATGCAACAAACGATGAAATGTGACATTTCAATAATGAATATGATTTACACGTACGATTGGTTGGAATTTTGCAATTCATGTTGCCATGTTATTCACCATGAATGATTGTTGAAATTTTCCACTACACCATTGTACATGATATTGAAATTTCACAACTATGTGCATTTATGATTGTATTATTTTTGACTTTCACACCGGCATAGAATATGGGAAGATGGCCTTGTCGTCTACAAAATTTCATATTCAAAGGGAAAATTTGAGCCAATTTCTAATATATTGTTGTGTGGAGGAAAAATTCGACAATTGCTTGCGGTTGAAGCGGAAGGATGGATCGTTCTTCAAGAGACCTCCAAGCGAGTTCTAGAATTACCTCCGCATCAAGACTCTTCCAAGAATAACATTGATTCTGCAGTAACAACAAGTGACATCACTCTAGTGGAGAACAACGTAAATGAAGAGGAACGGACAATTACTGACAACAATTCTTCTCAAGTGAATGAAATTATTGAACTCGTTAAAAAGCCCAAGGTACCCAAAGTCAAGCCTCTCTTGTTAAATAATTCACTCATACTTCCAGAGCTAGACTTTTCCATTAGTAATGATGAAGAGAATCATGAAAAGTATCCAACAAAAATTGTTTTTATCAAAGTGGAGCAAAATTCTCAAATCAGGATTGCTAACGAAGAGACTGGTATTTTCACCACATTTCCAGATATGATTTATGGAGCACATGATAGGCTCCAAAATTCCATCTTTCACGTTGTGACATCTAATAGGACAGAACCACAACTCGAATACATTGAATACAATTATAAATCACCACAGGATTCACAAACTCAATTGCTGGGCCTAGAAAAGGATCAACGACTGCTCGGTCTCGACATTAGCCATCAACAGCCAGGCCTAGATAATGTTTTAATCATTCGAGCGCTCTCTGGAAAACGAGAAAAACAAGCGGGAGGAATATTCTTTTGCAACTTTAAGAATGCATTAGAAAATTTTGAAAACGTTTCTCTAACCAAGTTCTTGAGGAAAATTAATCTTAAGGAAGATCCAAATGTTGCCACGCCAGTGACACCTTATTTGAATAATTCTCCAAGAGGAGATCCATTTGGAAGCATTTCTACTCCAGCGGCTGGAGTTACAGTGTCCTCTCCAATACTCTTGCATCAACAAAATAATCTGGTCAACATGATTTTACGAGAGTTGCGGGAAATGCGAACGAGTATGGATGTCAAATTGGATAATATTCTCACAGAAATGCACTCTCTCGAAAATAGAGTGAAACGAATAGAAAATCATTTGGAAAGCCATAAGTAAGGCGGCGCAAGCTATCTGAATGAGCGTATACTTCGCTCTCAGCCCTTGCTTATCTCGCCATGTGCTTCAGATTATAATGTGTCATGTGTCATCCACCAACAACACACAGATTGATCTTGTTAGATTCGTACAATTTCCATAAATTGGCACTCACAAAAGCAAATTGTAACTGTTGTTTTTTACTCCGTCAGGAAGATCTATATAGTACAAACTTTAATCCAACTTCTCTAAATAATTAATTCTCTCCGTGAACTTTTCTAAGAAATTTCTCAACTCGACCTTCTGGGAATACTCCTCTGAAATCTCAACCAAATATTCGAAAATGTATTTGGCTCTAATATACATGGCTAGACATTCTTTGGTACATTGCGAGGAGTTGAGATATTCTTTGTAGGCTGCTTCTTGGGCAATTCGAATCGCATACATGTACAAAATTTGATCGACGCTAATTTCGTTCTGAGAGGATTGTGAGCTAGACATGCTACTATTCAACTTTTCTTGATCAATGACAAGGGCACGTTGAAAAACATCACGCATCACCGTTTTGATGAAGGATCGAAGAGCTCCCGATCTTTCAGATTCTTCCTCTAAATGATTGATTGTATCATAGGCTTGACGAAGTATAACTCCTGCCTTGATATAAATACCGTACGCCTCTGCATATTTAGAAGTTTTTTCCATAATGAACGCTGTTTCTGCAATGAACCAAGCTCTTGTAGCTAAATTTTCAATTGTCTTGAGACTCTGCAAGCATTTGTCACTACAAACAAGTGCAGAAAAGTCGAAAATTATGGAAGGAAAGCAGATATCATTACTACATCCAATGACCTTTTCCAATTGATATTCGTTATTGTAGAGAGCTTCATTGGGAGAGATTTGTTTATCCATAATCAAAACTTTAGCTCCTTGATCAGTCATGTTATTGTCCTTTTCGCTAACATTATTTGTTGTTGTTGGTTCATTGTCACTCGAGATGTTTTTGTCTTGGCTTGTGTTACCGCTACTGCCATTGGAATCAAGAGCGACAGTTGTTTTCGTACCCGTTAATGTGCTGATTGGTTCACCTGCAGTTTTACCGTTGGCTGGAGTTGCAAGCTTGTCTTCATCTTCGTCATCATTGATATCATTCTTTTCGTCTGACTTGGAAGTGTCGTCATTTGTTGTGTTTGAAAATGGTGCAACATCTGTCATCATGTTGTTATTGGCAACAACATTTGGATTTTCAATATATTCTTCTTGAGCTGGATTAAGTGTTTGAGAATTGAATTCTTCATTGTCTCCAAACTCCTTTCTGAGAGCTACCAGATAGGGATGATTGTAGAATTGTTCAAAAGTGAACCGAACATTGGGATCGGCTTGCAATAATCCCTTAATAAGGTCAATGACAAGAGGAGGATAAACCGTTGGATTATTGGGATATGGAGGTGGACGAGCTCTAATTTGATTCAATAAATCCATTTGATTGACAGCCATGTAGGGAGGTCTTCCAAATAAAAGCTCATAAATTATAGCCCCAAGTGACCATAAATCGGCCTTGTAATTGTATCTTTGAGATGATAAGATTTCAGGTCTGTTGAGAGGTGTAGGGTGAATCAAACAAGGTCCACATTGCATGAGTTCCATATAAACAACAATACACATGACCGAAAATACACATGATCGAGGTGTGAGTGGTGTGAATTCAAGAAATAGCGTGATGATTTCCATTAATAATAATATGGGATTATCATGGATTGGAATTTTCATTTTGGGATGGAATAATTGTTATGGATTGGAATTTTCATTGACCATTGTTCAAAATTCACATGCACAAATGCATTAAAAAACTGTACACACAAAATGTGATAGAAACTTACGCCATATACAACGGAGTACCACACAAGGTCTGAGCCAAATCATTGGGTCCAATCTCACGTGCAAATCCAAAATCAGCAATCTTTAAAAATCCAAAGTCTACATCCTTGTAGGTAAGATCGCTCTTGTTTGGCTCCAGTATTTGGAATGGCTTACTCAATAACAAGTTTGCAGGTTTCAAATCTCTATGAATCAAATTCTGATCCAAAATTTGTTTCATTCCTTTCGACAAGTGATAAATAAATTTTTTGGCAATGCTCTCCTTCATGCCGCCATCAATGGTTGTGACCGACTTGGGTAGTTTGCCCTTCTTGAGAAGCTTTCCAAGTTCTCCACCACTACACAATTCAACAATCAAATAGTAGTGTCTTTTGCTGCGATGAACTTCATACAATTTGATCACATAATCGGACTGAATTCTCTTCATCAAGGTAATTTCAGATTCCAAATTTCGCATCAAACGATCGTTTAGTTTGTTTCTCTGAATTACCTTGATGGCTACCTTTTCTTTGGTATCTCTATGATAGCCTTCATAGACATCGGCGTAGGCTCCCGAACCAATGAGCTTTTCTTTTAATAGAATAAAGGATCCCAATGTTTTGGCCATCACTCTCCTGCTACTACTACCACCACTACTGCTACTAGTCGTTGATGATGGTTGTTGTGCTTGTGGTGGATTCATGTTGTAATTGTTTGGTGATGGTTGTTGTGGTTGCGGTTGCTGTGGTTGCATCATCATAACGGGAGGATAATTCGTAAAGTTGGTATTGTTGTTCGGATAAACGTAATTATTATTCGTTACAATTCCTTGAACTGGATATGGTCCATAAACAAATCCCGGTTGCGGTGTTGTTGTTTGCTGATAGGGATAATAGGGAGGTTGTGGTTGGATTTGCTGATTGTTGTTCGTATTATTTATAAAAGTAGGTGTGGTTGCTTTTTGTTGATAAATGTTGTTATTGCTGGGGTTAGGACGAAAATAGGGCGATTGCTGATATTGATTTTGGTTGTTGTTGTTGTTTGGGTTGATGGGAGGTTGCTGCTGTTGGATGTTTGGTGGTGGTTGGTGATGATGATGGGGCTGCATAATTTTTTAATTAGAGCTGCTCTCCAGTTCTAATTAGAATCTATTATTATCGGAAAGCTCAAACGAGGGTACCATACAGGTTAGTGTGTTCCATGAATAAAAGAACAAGGAATTTCATTGAAACACAACGTCAACCACAATTTAATGAGATGTGTGTAATTTGATCCAAAATCAAAACACATTGAAACAACATCACATGCTTGTACTAAAATACATTACTCTCTGATCAGAGAGTGCAAGAAAACTCGCCAACAACACAGCAACTAGATTATTCCAGTAATTTTGATCGGCTTTTCTTTTCGAATGGAGGCAATCAGGAAGAAGATGCTGGAAAAGATCAAACACATTCCTGCAATAGCTGTTTGGACACAAAAAAAGGAATAGATGGAGAGGCTAATAATTGTTGTTGATGAAAGGAAGTCATTTCAAAAGCCGGCGAAAAAACACACACTTCTACTACTTACACAAAGCACAACACGCATTGAACTTCATTTCGATTTATCACGCTTAATACCTTTCTCACTGGGTGAGGCCACTGTTTTGGATTGAGAATTTCCTCTACCGAAAGTTTGTCTTCCTTATTGAATTCACTCACAAAGCACCATACATAAAGAACAAATGAGAGTAAAATACAATAGGCACCTGGAATGTAAGAGAGCCACAACGGATCGGATGGAATCATTACCAACGCAGTGAAACCACAAATGAACAGGATATAGATGGATCCGACTTGCAAATTTCTGGCAATTGGAGCAAATTGTAAACCGTCCATGAGGGGATTAACTTTTGTCGGTGGTTTGTATTTGCTTTGGGACCGCTGCGTACGAGTGGTGGTGGTGGTGGAGGAGGGTTGGTTCATGTGTTCATGAGCTCCAAAAGTGGTTCCAACATGTTTGTCAGAAGATGCAGCAGAACCCATTACCGATTGAGATTGTAAATAATGAGGACTCTGTGGAGGAGCATAAACATCGAGAGAGTACCCTACTTGCTGTTGATACTGCACTGTACTTTGTTCCACCGAAAAACCTTGCGTATGATGAGTGAGATCTGCCTGAGAGGGCTCAAATCCAAAGTATTTTGAATTGGCCGATGCCGACGAGGGTTTTGCTTCATGAAACATTTTTTTTTTCAAATCGTCTCCAGCACTTTCTTGTTGGTGAGATTAATTAAGGTAAATAATTTAGCTGAGCATCAAAGATGATGAAAGGATCCGATATTCCTTCTGTCAAGAAAGGTCGGAGATTCGAGAGGACGCAAATTCATCATCGGTCGTCGAAGAGAAAGATCATTGTCTATTAAACCAAAATCATCTACAACAACAAGGGAAGATCCTGTCACCCCAAGCACTCAACAACCATCATCTCATAAAGGTGAATCATCTTTTAGATCATCAACAGCAAAGGACTTCGAATTGCCACTTCACTGTAATTATACACAAACACTCTACTGCAACAAGTACTGATGAAAAGTCTACACTCACAATTGATTCCTATCAACAACCTCTCAATTTCATTGATTACAAGAGTTGGAATGCCCAAGGGAAGAACAAATCTCAAATATGATTACCTTCGTAATTTGCAACCAACATGAAAAACTGGAAAACCTAATTACCCCTGCGATGTGTCCACTATGAATCCTTTCCGTTCAGGTCGATCCTTTTCAACAAGCTCTTTCTTGTCTGCCAACAAGAAGACCAAGACTTTTAAACAAAATAGTCACGATTTCACACGGAGGGACAGGAGACATTTGGACGGTTTTTAAATTTATTCCACCAAAACCATCAAGATCACAACAGTTCCTACCATCATCATTGTCATGAGGATAAACATGGCATCACGCGCCATGTGTTGTGAATTGAATGCCATCAATGAAACAGAGACCATACTCACTGTTATCCTTTAAAGGATTATAAATACCTCCTTGTCCCAATTCGTAAAATGTGGAATTCAAAACTTGACAGCCAAAATGACATTGTGAAATTTTGACAGCTGCATTTCCAGTGTTAGAAATAACCGTTTGATTGATAACAAAATAGCTACCGGTTGCTAAAACTGCAAAACCAAGACACATTTCGAGATGGAGTGAATGAAATTCTTGAGCTTGTGCCTGAGAGGTGAAAATTTGATCAGTGACTGACAGAATCATGTCATCGTCTCTACTCAAAGGTCCAGGAGGTATTGCATAGATCATATCATCCTCAATAGTATAATCACCTTCTTGATCTAACTCGCTCAAAAAATTAAGCAAGAAAAAGCGTTGTCCACGTTGAACGTCATAACGAATGGAAGGTTGAACAAAATAGGCAGGACCGTTAGAGGTCATATTTGACAAGTCCTCAATACCCTCTGTTGTTGAGTATTGAAAATGATTTTTAAATGGATCATCAAAATGTCGACACCATGATTCATGAAATGTCAACAACAGTTGAAACAGAACTATATGAAAAAACATACCAGCCCTATCATTCAAATAGAATGTGCGAACATTGATGTCATTCATGTTGAAATGTTCAAAGAATAGACATTTTTCAACATGAATGAAAGCTCAATCATGCAATTTCAGAGTTCATCACTTACCAATCGTAATACCAAAATCCAATTGCAAATGGTCGTTTCTCAAGTGGCCACTTATCACAGTGTTCACATTTCGATGAATCAAACACAAAATTGTTCACCCCATTCGTGGAAGTAATTTTCATAAAAGTTTCACTTTCATCTGGCAACTTGTTTGGATACGCACTCAATAGAATGCCTTTCCCTTGTAAAACAATTCATTAGATGCTTGATTTCAATTGTAAAATCCACTTCTCACCAAAGGTTGGACCAATTGTGACTTGGAAAATCCAGCCTCTGTCAAATTAAGTTGCAACACTTTTCCTCTTGCATTCAGAGGAAGCATGGAATACACTCTCGGGTTATTACTCAGAGTGACCCATGTCCACAACTTGACACCTCCTGTAAGGATCACCTGATGACCCTCTTGCCAAGGTTATCAAATCACTGGAGATGAATGATCATTGTATCGATTGGGTTTCGGAATTACAATGGAGGAATTCAAGAAGTAACGACCCTCCTCAATGTAGATCACATAAGTGTCATTCTTGATGGCCACATTCTTCAAGGAAGCGACAGTATTCGCTGCTTTTTGAAGAGTGGCGAATGGTGAGAATAGAGAGAGACCAGAGTTAGAGGGTATCATTTCCTTTGGTGAGAGAAACATAAAGTGAAACCTCTGCATGGCAGGAAGGAATCATTGCAATGCTCAACAACAACAGCAACAACAACGGGCACAGTAAAATAATGAACAGATTGTTCAAGTAGGGGTCGGATGTGGTGTTGTGGAGAGTGGTCATGGAGTGGTGTTATGGCTGTTTTTTTGGTCGTGAAAAGGTCAAACACCGTCATTCCTGTGTACAAATTGTTGAGAATATGAAGTTCTTTGGCGATTGACGAGAAACAGATACATGCTGTCAAGGTGCATTTCCATTTCGAGAAAGAGCCGACAGGAAAAGGGTTCCTCATAATACACATGCAAATTGGTGATTGAGTTAGAATGTTGATCAAATTCATCTATTCTTTTAATTGAGTGAGTAGGCAAAACGAGAGTTCACTAATTTCATGTATCTCAATTGGGGTACAACGATCATGATAAAACTCACAAAAACTGGAATGACAATGGTGAGAATACATAAAATTCCAAGCTCAGTATTTGCAAGCACGGATATTAAAATTTGGGCAATGCAACAGGATACACTCAAGAGAGCACCTCTCAAAAACCAATACTTGTAATAGGAGCTTTTGAAAATAAGTCCACAGAAATAAATGATGACTGTCAAAATTTCAGCCAAATACAAAGGAATGAAGGTGTAGCCAATTCCAGAAAAATTGGTGAATCTGGAGGAAGGTGGAGGTGGTGGTTGAGATTGCATGACAGCCAGGTTAGGAATGACACTTTGAATATTGTTGTCGCTGTCGTTGTTTTCATCGACAAAGAGTTTATCGTGTGCATCTAAAAAGGAAGCAAACCCAATTAAAAACCAAAACAGTAAAAAGCTCATGGCTGCTCCATAAGCAAGCATAAATGGCCAATTTCTTAAAGATATAACTCTGATCATTGTATACGAATAACAGAGAGGAAAATGATGAGCATGAACTGCTGAATATTTCCAAAATACTACCTACCTCAATTGTCGTTTCACAGTCTCCGTCAAGTCATAAAAAATGTACTTTTTCGTGAGAAAAACAATACTATCCCAAACTGCAATTAAAAAGAGTAACAAGGATATAATACTCGCAACAAAATAAATAAAGCATGGAATGGAGAAAATACCAAGCCATCCAGAAACTTCAAAGTAAATCATTAAGAAATAGAGCAGTAAAATAATAAGGACCGGTACGACAAAAATAGACCCAATAAGATGGTAGTATGCTGCATGATCGGCAAGTTTCATTTGTAGACGTCTCAAATAGAACCAGCCTTCATCGGAAGCATCAAACTTGTGTCCAACAATGGTATGCTCCTCTGCTAACTCTCTTGGAGGAGATCGTGACGTCACCCAACTCTTGATCCATAGAAAAAGCTCTTTCAACTCTCCAATTCCTTGTCGGCCTTCGTCAATGATTAAACTCTCTGTCATTTGATCTTCGGAAGGTGTCGTCTCTCGTTGTGGATTGAGTCTGATTTGTATTTTTCCATAAAGAATGAAACTAGTAACCCAAACAATTGTCCAAACTAGGCAATACACAATTGACCACATCCAAAATAAAAAGGTTGGCCAGTACAAGGATGGAGCAACAAGCATGGCAATAATAATTCCTAAATATGAGAAGAGGAATAGGATGATTACCATTGCACCCAACATTTCTGGAAATGCATTTTTCAGAAGAAATGAGATTCTCTGTTTCATTTCGGGAGGATTCTTGCTGTGGTAATTAAGTTTCATTAATCTCTCAAACTCAAATTGTTGAATCTTTTTCATCTCAATAAATGTGTCCTTAAAAAATCGATACCGATTTGAATAAAGATTTAAATTTGACAGGTCTTCATCTTGCAGTGCTTGCTGCTGATTGGAGGCTGAGGATTTTCTTTTTGAGAGTTTCGTATTTTGTTGTGAAGACAAAAGGTCAGCTGTTTGATCAAGTATGGTATCATCCATTCCATCGTCATCAATAATGTTTTTGAAATTGATTTTAGAGTGTCTTGTGGAAAATCGTTTGGATAGCGTACGACGCTTTCTATGATTCTCGATAATTTCATCACCAATGTCGGTTGGTGAAGGAATGACCTCAAAGTCATCATCCCCTTTGGGAGTATTACTGCGCTGTTGAGGTGATTGAGTGGGAACTTTTTCTTCAGTGGCATGACTTTCGTCGTGGCAATTAATCTTTTGATCATGATCTAACAAATTACCATTCATGGACTCTAAAGTTTTTTCAGATGTCTTGGCTTGTTGTTCTTCATGATGATTCATCACAAGAATGTTTTCATTATCCATTGCTTTTTTATCCGTTGTTGGGAGAGCCGTCTCCAATGATACTTCTTCCAAAGTCACTCCACCTTGGTGTTGGGTGGGAGATGATGCCGACTGAATGTCATGCCCTAGTAGAGTATTTGAAATTTTGTTTTGAGAAATGTGGTGTTCCAATTTCTCTGTCCATGTGTTGGCTGTATCGGTAATTCGCTTGTCGAGTGCTTGTACTGTATCTCTCACAACACTTGCTCGTTTTGATAATTCCTGAGTCAGCTTGGCGCTAAACGCATTTAAATGTTCCGTACTGAATTGCTTACTATTGACATGAATGACTGTGTCCATAAAGACGCTCTTGGAGGGCAGTAGATAGTCACATAGAACTTGCAATTTTTTACGAGTCTCCTCGATTCGCTTTGGTTTTGAATAATATGTTGAGAGCATGCGTTGTAACACATCAGTATCATAACTTCGAAAAGTAATTGAAAATCGCGTCAAGTGAAGGTATAACATGACACATGCAAGAGACCATACATTATTGTGGCAAGACGCAATATACCACCTTTTACACACCAGACTTATATTTGCATTTCCATAATGAATCCAAGTATGTCTCTTTTTGGCATGAGAAATCATAAATTTTTCACAGCGATTCTTAAGCTTGGCTTGTTCTTTAGCATTTTGTTTTTTCAAGTTTTTCCATGTCACAAGTTTTTCTGGCTTTTTATCGGAGTGAGAGGTCACGCCAGTCGACGATGATTTTTGGGTAAGGGAACTGTCATCCTTACTTCTACCTTCTAGATTATTTTCGGTAAAGTTTTTCGACATCAGCAGTGATATAGACGGAACTGAAATGCTCCGTCTTATTGTGTTCACACTACCTTGTAAAGGAGTGACATTTTCGTCACCACCTGATTTCTTTGAGCTCAGTAGACCAGAGCTGATCCACTCGGTCGTTAATTCTTCATCCTCGTCCTCAATTCCAAATTCTGAATAATATTTAGCAGACTCCCTCTTGTTGAGAGTCTTTTTTGGTGAACTGATACGAATTTTTTCAGAAGAAGATCTGTTACCATCAATTGATAATTCCTCTAACGAATGAGAGGTATTTAACATGGTATTCTTGGCTGTCTCGATGGATGTTTGCGTATCCTCAAGTTCAATTTCATCATCGTCGTCATTGTCACCATAGAGGTCTCGAGTTGAAGAGGTATCCTCTTCCTTTTCCTCTAACTGGTCACAAAGAAATGAAAATATTTGGACCAACAAATTAACGCTCAACTTGTTAATCGGGGCCTGCTGTGTCACTTGAAGTTTGTCATCCTCTTCATATTGTTGAAAAATATTTTCACCGAGTTGTTGCTGTCTCACAGATGCAAGTAGTGAGGTTGATTTTATATTTCTCAATGATGATGTTGGATATACTTGAAAATCATCACGTACTTCTTGATGATTACCAATAGTTCCGCTAGCAACAGTAGCACTACTTTTAGGACTGTTTCTATTTCGCGAAGGAATTAAATGATTTGAAGTAAATGGAATGGCGTAGGGATTATTTACAGCGGTAGATGATAACAAATGAGTGGGCCGTTGTTGTCGTTGTTGTTCATTGTCATCATGATCCAACGGAGTATCAATCCATCCAATTTCTTGCTGTACAGAGAACGGAATGGTGGTAGGAGGTATTTGTTGACGGCCCATAGGTTTTGGTTGTTGTGGATGCACTTGGCTCCCAAGTTCTCTCCTCAATTTTCTATCATGAGATGAAGAGGCACGATTTAAATTTTCGGTTTGAATTTCCGTGATGATCTCTTCTTCGGGATCAACATGGTGCAAGGACATAAAGAAGAAACGAAATAAATATTTTTTTTTTAATTTGAAAAAAAAACAATTTAGAGAGCTTTTCATGTAATCGTTGAAAGAAAATGAAATGAAATCGAAATTGTGTTTTCGTGCTTAAGAAATGAAATCGAAAATCTGAAGATTTTCGGAAAGCAAACTGTCCCCAGCGAACAGGAGTTGGCTTCTCAATCCATCCTTCAACTCGCTAGCACAGCCAGAGGGCCCCATCAAACCTGCAGCCGCAGCGAACAGCGGAAAAGATTGGCATTTCAAATTCATCTCGGAAAGCCTTCATGAAATCTTCATATAAATCTACGGCCTTATGCAAAGATGATGAAAAAAATGTCTGAAACGAATCATCAGAAAAGTTTTACCATCATCAGCAACAACAACAACAACAACAATAACGAGGAGAAAATGAAGAGTAACGCACCAACAACTACTAACAACAACATGACTTCTTCTTTAGAATTATATAGGACTCTCAGTCAAAGAATTCGGGATACGGATATGCCCATGATCAACAAGATTGGTGGAATTATTTCCGAAGTGAATCAATCTCTTCAGCAATCACATGCCATGAAGGAGAATACAAATCCTACTGCTTCATCCAATAATAATGATGATCATAATGTCGTGTATAGTCTTTGCCAGGGAATGGTGTATTTCAAACCGCCAGAACAAGCCCTTCAAACACTCTTACAAGATCAATTGATGAATAGTTGTAATCCATCGGGATCGGAATTTAGATTTATTCACAATTATTGTGAGCATGATTTTGGACGAAGAGTGGTGAGAGATAAAGTGAAGGAAAAATTACAAAAGATTAACAAGTTGGAAAATGTAGAGGTTGTCTTGACAAGTGGTGCGAATCAAGGGTTTGTGAGCGTCTTGTTGTCGTTGTGTGATGTTGGAGATTCATGTTTACTGTTTGGCCCTTATTATTTTAATCATTTTATGGCCTTACAAATGTTTGGTGTGAAGGTAAGAGGACTTGGTTGTGCAATAGCGATAGCTTATTCACTCACTCACACATGCACTCATGGATTATTAATTTCAACTCATTTTGTAAATTGCTGTCATCATGTAACATTGTCACTCCACAACACCATATTCACACGTTTAAATTGAATTTAATACCAACTAATGTTAACGTAGCCAGTGATATTTGACTGTAATGAATCTGATGGTTATCAACCAGGATGTGGACATTGTGATGATATGAGTCGATTTACAGAATTTTTCGAAAATTTAATGAAACAAACTGATTCCACAACTGGCAAATTGAAAATGGTGGTCGTAACAACACCATGTAATCCAACTGGTGCTGTCTATACACAATATCAAATCGATATCATTGGTCAATTGTGTGAAAAATATGGTATATGGATGGTCTGTGATGAGACGTATGAATATTTTGTTTACAATGATTCTGTAGACCAACAATTACATCAGACTACTGCTAACACCACAACAAAGAGTAATTGTTATCACTACACTCCTCAAGGAGATCATATTATCCATCTTTACAGCTTTAGCAAAGCATTTAGTATTCCAGGCTGGAGATTGGGCTATATTGGTAAGTTGTACAACTTGTCGAGTGTCTATTGTCAACAAGAAATGACATTCACTAGCCTATCCAAGCTCAAATACTGAACTAGCTCTGCATCTGAATAAGATACAAGATACCATTGTGATTTCTTCTCCGGTTGTTTCACAACAACTTGCATTCTGTATTCTCAACATGGAAGAATTTGGAAAGCCATGGGCTGAAGAGAAAATTTCTACACTCAAACACAATAGGAAAGTAATTTGGGAGGCCATCCATGATTTGTGTCAACTTGAAAAGATGTCAGAAGGAGCCATTTACTTTTGGGCAACATTTCCTAATTTTCTCCATCAAGAACATGTCACAATGGAGAAAGAATTTCAAGTGATTGAGTGGCTCATTAGAAAGGTAATTATCATCATTGATGCATACACAGTGTTAAAATGTTTGACCAATGTTTTTTTTCGATATATTCGAATATATTGAAACATGCTCTCCTTGAAATGGTTATCACCATCATTTCAACAATGTATTGAATTTTTTAGCACAAAGTGGCTGTTCTGCCAGGAAGTTGTTTTGGTAAAACGGGAGGTTTTCGAATTAGTTATGCCAATGTGAGCCATCAAGTTTGTGAGATTGCTGCATCAAGACTGGGAATTGCATTGCAAGAGCTTGCAAATGGCCAGTTTGAAAAGGATGATCTCGATCAATATGTGAAAACATTTAAGAACTTGAAATTTTAATATTCGTTATGCAAGTGTAATATTAGAAACCTTCTCGCATTTTCAGGTGTTGGTTTCACAACATTCTACTTTTCAGTCTTTTGAAGAACAATATTCTCTTTGGGGGAATGCCTCAATTTAAAATCATTTTAGCTGCATGAAGGATAGCCAGAAATACAATCCAATTTTGGTGAACATGAAATAAAATCAAATGGCCCGTTCTCTCCACTAATTATTCAATGCAAGTAAACTTGAAAATCTTGCTTCAGATTCCAAGACTTTTTCATAGACTGTCAGAGAATCAAGCAACTTTTCTGCAAGCTCAGCTGGTGATAATCGAGTATCGTCTTGATTGTCGACCATTTGTTGTGGCATCCTCATTGTTGGAAAATTAGATTCGTTCATGTAAGGGTAGTAAAATGGAGGAAGCTGTTGTTGTGTGTAGTACCAGTCGTGTGGTGGTGACACTGATGCAAATTGATCATTGGCAAAGGTATCATCACCATATGGAGTGGTTTCATCATAAAGACAATCATTCTCATCATCACTTCCATTTCTTTCGTGTTCTGTTGTATTTTCCTCGTCAGAACTGACACATGCAACATGATCCTTGTGACACTCATCTTCGTCAACTGTTAAATCGTATTCTATAGTCACCTGAGGATAGGTCTGAATGGCAACGCTAGTTCCATGATGGTTGTTTTCATCATTCAAACGATCACAATGTTTGGGGTGAACATTCTTCCCAAGATGTTTCATTCTCTCTTTTCGTTCTTTCATCAATATGGACAATTCTTGTTTGACTTTCTCTTTTCGCCTTCTTCGTTCGAGTTGTTGTTCGTGTTTCTTCTTTTCACGTAAGGTACTGATAATGTTAAATGGATCGTTGACAGTTTCTGTTGGATTAATAAGTGAGATTAATTTCTTTTTCTTTTTGTGTTTCTTTTCATTATAGCTTTGTTTCTTCATCATTGAAAAGACCACCTTTTTGATTTCATCATTCTTGACAGAAAATTCCTTGGAATCCAGCAATGAATTTGTTTCCGATTGATCGTCTTCAATTGTGAGTGTTTGACAAGATTCCAAAGGTTTGCTCTCTAATAAGGGAGATGATTTTTTGTGTTCAGACTTGTGGCTATTATTCTCTGAACTGGTCATGAATGGATTTGAGATTTGGAACGGGATTTCTTGACCAATGTCATTAGTCATTTCATTCTGTTGTTGAATTTCCACTTTTGATGGATTTGTATGTTCAGTTTCAAGTGAGAGTACGGACTTGGCCTTTTTCTGTTGTGCAACAGAGGATGAGTTTTCATCGGCCGTCACTCTCATTGACTCTTTCTTTGTGATTTTTGTCGAATCATGATGTGACAAGTTCTCATTCGAAGATTTCTTCCTTATTAATGGATTTGGGGATTGTTTGTTCATCATTTCTTGACTGTGATTCAATTCACTATTCCAAATGACAGGTGAATCCATTGAAGAATCTGACCAATCAAAATTCAAATGTGGAATTGATGATCCACACGTGTGGATTGATGATGATCTGGCAACTTCTGGAAGTTTGGTAGAGGCCCAAAAAGTTTGTCGCTCCAATTGTTCTCGCAGTTGCATGTCGTTGAATTGATTTTTACCTTTCAGTGCGTTGTAGCTTGCAAATTCAAAAGTTTCTGACAGAAGAGGTTCCTCTTGTTCGTCCTTGCTGATTGGCACGTCCCTCTTGGTGGTAGATTTGTCAATGTTTTCAGAATGTTGTCCATTTTCTTGTGGTTCGACAGTTGTTCCCATCTTCTTATTGAATGCTCGTTCAAAATAGGCAAGCTTGCTTGAAGATTCTCGAAGGTTTTTCTTCACAATGTGAGGTTTAGAACCTTCATCTTGAAATCTTTGGTTGATGGATAATGGTGTGACTTGAATAGATGTTTCATTCTTGATCTGGTCTTTAGAAAGAGAGTTTGGGGCGATCTGTGTGGAATTTGTGTGAAAATTTGGCAAGTTTGATCCTTCTGAGACCTGTATTTCTTTGGAACTTGTTTTGCGTGACAACAAGGATTGGATTGCTGATGCAAAAATATTTTGACTACTTGTCGTCTTTCGGCTCTTGTTCACTGATGAAAAATCATTCAATGTGGAGATTACTTTGAGTGATTCCATTTCTTGACTCTCTGATGTTTGATTGTTTGATGGATTATCTTGTTCACTGTCTTTCACCCTGCTTGAAGAATCATCTTTAGGAGTTGAAGATGCTTGCTGTCTTGAGGTCGCTATTAACATCAATGCTTCTTCGATAATCTTCCTTCTTTGCTCATCTTTTTCATACCATGCTTGTTTTTGTGCATTTGTGTCACTCTCTCCGTCACTGTGTTTCGTCATTTGCGAAGGTGATACCTTAAAGTCATACTTGTCATTCTTACTCTTAAACATTTTGGGATCAAGATCGAACGTCTTGGCAGGTGCCGACCAATTCGACCAAATCGAATCCTCACTTTGTTCATCACTTTCTCTGAGTTTGAAGTGTGACAGGTTCAGATCAAGTTTCAAGTGATGCATTTCTCGTCGCTTCTTCTCTAAGGTAATTTTTTGAGCAAGTTTCCTTTCTGCCATCATTTTCTCGTGATCTTCCGCGAGTTTTTCTCTCACTTTTTTACCATATTCCTTAATTCGTTTTCTAGGATCTATTAGTTCAGAGTTTTTCTCATCCTGTTCTTTTGCGAGTTGTTTTTTCAAGAATTCTGGCATTTCTGGTTTGTTTTTTGAGGTGGCAGAGGTCTTTCCTTTGAAAGCATTCTCTCGAAGTTCCTTAAACACACAGTGAACATAGTCGTCGAGTTTTTTCAATAATTCTTTTCGTCGTTTCTTATTGTTTGCAATTTCTTGTTTTTCTTCTTCTTCTTTTTTACGATCTCTTTCTTGTTTCTTTTTCATAAATTCTTTTACCTTTTCTTCATCGTAGGGCTTTTTTCTAGAAAGGTAATAAGGAGTGACAGTAGGTGAATCTTGTCGATGTTTCAAATTTTTTCCTTCTTGTGCTTTTTTTCGTTTCATGTATTCTTTAACTTCCTGTTCATTGTAAGGTTTTTGTCTTTTTTGATAATATGGTGTGTAATCATAGTCTTGAACAGTTGAGAAGGGTTTTTTCTTGTCTGATTTTTTTACAGGTGAAGGATGTTTGTTGGTGGATGAAGTTTGATTGGACGGTGATGGAGATTTTTTGAAGGTAGAATTGTTGTTCTCCTTCATCGATGATGTCACATTTAAGGGAATGGTGTTGAGAGTTTTCTCGTCATTCTTTTGTGGATCATTCGAACATGGAGTCGTTTTTGGTTCCTCTTGACAGGTGGCAGCAGTTCTGAGGTTGCTCAATAATTGAATATTTGAAGATATTTGAAGCGTGCGAGCGTCCTCCTCTTCCTGATGATCGTATTGGAAATCTTCAAAGGATTCTTCCAAAATTGTAGAGGAAGAATTTTCTGTGATTTCTTTTGATGTTGTTTCGTGACTTGTTCTTGTAATAATTGTTGCATGACGACTCGGATTCTCTTGTTGCAATGATGAGTCGAGTGGATCTACTTTCTCTTCTTCATTGTGACCATATATATTTCCATAAATATCCTCCTCCATGGAGATGTTCTTTTCATCATCATTGACCTCTTGATGTTCGACTTGTTCCGATATGGAGGATGGAATGTACAATTGTTCCATTTCTTCATCCTCTCGATGTTCGGGATGATCTTCATGATCCGCAGGAAATGACGATGATGAATCATCATGGTGCTCCTCTTCGGGTTCATAATTTTCAAAACTCTCGTCAAAATCTTCCATTCTCGATAGTCTATTGCAATAATTTGTTTTTAAATTGTTTTGAAAAAAGGCGCAAAAAATTGCCGCCATTTTCGTTTATTCACACTTTACATGTGTTTATTCTTGAGGAAGGTTGTCTGACTGCTCTTTTTCAATGTCTTCATTGTTGTCATGTATGTCCACATGTTGATGTTGATGATGATTCGTCATTGGAGCATGTTGTGAATAATGTTGTTCCTCATTGGATGACGAAGCATGATGGTGTGATTGATGCAATGTTTGATGATGATGATGGTGACCAGACAATACAATCGAATGATTGTTCTGGTTCTGACTGGTCACCACATGTGACGCCTGGTGTGTTGGATGGGTCATTTCATGATCCCCCTGTGTGTGATGATGAATGCCATCATGATGTGCCACCGTGTGTCCCTCTTCAACGATGAGTGATGGAGGAGCACTCGATCCATTATCTGAGATGTCATACGAGCCTCGAGAAAGAGCATCTGAATGTTGATGTTCATGGTGTTCATGATAATCTCTTCCTTCAATGAGAATGGTCATGCTGGCACTTTGTGGGTTTTGGTAATAATTGGTGCTTAATAAGTAGGTGGTCAAGAGACCCTTTCCTTTCGCGTAAACATCTTTTCGCTCTTCAAATTCGAATTTGGAACACAGTCGAAGATATGCTTCTCGTGAGCATTGAATTCGACCATCCACACCCACAGATTCCATTCTGTGTCATGATTGTCACAATTCATTATTATGAATTAAATGATAAGGTTATGATCTTGAATTTGCAAAAGTAATAATTACCTTGAAGCTGTATTGACCGCATCACCCCAAACATCGTAGGCAAATTTAAGCCGACCAATCACGCCAGTAACGAGAGCTCCACAATGCATTCCTACCTTGATCGTCATATTCGTTCCGAATTGAATATTATACCGATACATGACGCTAAACATTTCCATTGCAAACTGAAGTACCAATTCTGGATGATCTTGTTGTGAATGATTAGAGTGTGAAGTTGGCAAACCACCCACACAAAAGTAATGACTTTGAATGGTTTTGATTTTCTCCAAGTGATATTTGGGGACAAGTGCATCATAGCCACTGACTATAATCGATAACATTTGAACAATTTCACTTGCTCCCATGTTACTCGAAATTTCGTTGAAATTGCAAATATCACTAAATAAACAAGTACAATCATCCACCTGAAAGTGTGAATTGGTGGTGTAGATTGTGTGTTGATTGCATGAATGTCATGTTCGAAATGCAAGCATCAACAAAACCACACTCGTCACGCATGTTCTCAACCAAGTTTAAAAACCTACCTTATCAGCGATAAAGGTTTCTCCATTTTGCAATCGCAGAGCTACGCTTTCCGGTAAAATGTTCAGTAATAAGGCCTCAGACTTTTTCTTCTCCTCCGCTAATTCAGCATCGTGCTGCTTTTCAATGGTGGCGTCTTTGATAAAACATGAAATGATATTCTCATTTTCTTTAAGTACCGAAACACTCAAGTTGACTGTCGCTGGAAAGGTTGTCTTGTTTTTTCGAAGTCCAAAGATAGATAAGGTCTCGCCTTGATTGGAGGTTGTATTAAGGGAACTGGCAGGTCAATAAATGTATGTGTGACAATAGGACATAAATACACCGTAATTCTTTTCATACAAAATTTAACACAAACCTAGAAATAAATGTGGCTACCTTGCCACGAGATTCAGGAGTGAATAGCTCTTCCAAAGGTGTTCCTATCACTTCATCTGATCTAAATCCAAAAAGCCTTTGTGCACTCTGGTTGAATATGTAAATAGAACCAAATGTTGAGCAAACCACGGCCCCTTCAACAGCAGCCTCTAATATTGCTTTTTCCTTTGAAGAATTGTCAAAAACTGTTTGAGCTTTTTTCTGCTCACTTGCACTGAGTGAATAGTTCATTACATATGCATGTAAAAGCGGTTCGTTATCCAAAGTCTCCCAATGCAAATGATTAAGCATGATCCTAAATTGATGGATTTCATTCATGTGATTTGACATGAAACGGTATATTGCGTAAATAAGCACGAAAAGTGATAAAATAGTTAAAGAAAACGCAACCGCAGAAATGACCATCACTTGAGATGTCACGAAGGATGCATATTTAGAAATGAATAATGTGGTCTTGTCTGTAATTGAAATTGAACTGTCAAATAGTTCAGAAAATTCTACAAATAATTGGTCAGTTGGATATACTTGATGGTACACGTTGTCATTAACTTTTTCTGAAACCTTAAAATAGGTCATCAATTGATCCAATGAGTAGCATGAAAAATTGGTTCCATTACATTCGATAGATTGCAGTAATATATTATCTATTTCAACCCCATTCCCAGTCAAGGCCTTAAATCCATTACTTTCATCTCCATATCTAAAAGCATTCCAAGCTACAAACAAGTCAGAAATATGAACCTTAATTTCTGTGTAAAATTGATATTTTGAAACTCCTAATGCTTGATTGTCATTCATTAATAGTTCTATTATTTTAAATTTGCATCGTTGCAAAATCTGCAACACCTTATTGGCAGACTGAATTTTTTGCATGGCAAGAGATTCATTTTCGATAAAGGATATTGCTTCGTAGATAATTAAGACTCCACATATACATGTGATAAGTAAAGAAACAACTACCAGAGCTATCAAGACTCGTTTTGTGGTTGCGACATACTCTTTCGTGCTGATAATTTTGTCTTCTGTTTTTTGCTCCATAATACTGAGCACCTTGCGCACCTCCTCCTTTGAGATTTGTCGAAACAATGAAATAATTTGTCCAAGCCTTGATAAGGTCCGCTGAATAACCAAAATATAAATTATAATGTAAATAAAATATGCTGCTGATATCGAGCACACAACAATTATGAACACATTTCGTACATAGGTAATGCCTTCCTTAACATCTCCCAATTGTTGATCACATAAACGTTCAAACGACTCTGTGAAGTCCATTCGATTGCTCCCTATTGAATTATTGTTTTTTGTGATTCTTGTTGAGGAGAGCGAGCCCATCATAGAAACCACTTACATAACATTAAAAAATCAAAATCTTCAAAAGTTTTGTTCAATTCGTTCAAGGTCTTTGAATGGTAGTTTGATGACAGAGTTGTGAATTTGGCTGCCAAATCGAATACTGAGCTATTTTTCATTGCGGTTAGCACTGACGAGATATTGCTTGTTTGAAGTATAGGTATGTGTATTCTCGAGCTAATGTTAAAAAATTGTTCCATCATAACGGAAGTGAATATTCTTTCCTTCAAATACTTGTGAACTTGAAGCATGCTTTGAATGTTAGATTCTACTCTCTTCTTCACTTGATCCTGCATCGATGGAGATGAATTCGTATATTTCAGTATTGCTTGCATGTTTCGAATATCAGAAAGTGTGGCATAAGGCACTTCAAGTCGTTAATTTAAACTGATAATACTGTGATTTTGAAAATACTTACGAGACGAGATGGCGCAGGCTTTCATAATGAGGTCAATGTCACGATTGTTATTGGCAGTGATTGTCACACCTAACGCAAGAATCACGGATAAACAAAAAATTCCAACTGCACAAAGAGACATCAAATATGGAAACAAGAACCTGTGCTCTTCCTTCTTATTTAAAGCAGCTCGAAAAATGTCCTTTTGTTTTTGGGGGTGGTTTTGAGCTGATTCATGTTGACTTGCAGATTCAAGAAAGTCAACCTCTTCTCTGGAAGAACCTCTCCGTTTAAGAAGGTGAGGTGAAGATGTATGAGTATCGTGCATGGAAGGCTTTGTTGGAAGTACATGAGAGCTCCGTTTTGCGATTAATCGTTTCGCTTCTACGGTGCTTTTCTTGGCGTTTTCTTCTTCCAGAATTGCTGCTTCTTCAAATAATTCCTCTGCCATGGTACTTTTTGAAATTATGCAGCAGATGTAATTATTGAGAAAAGCTGACGACCAAAATGACTTACCTTTCAAATAAAAACTCGTCCAAAAACGATGCATAACTTCTCAGTACCATCTTTGGATATGTGTTAGCGTAACCATTGTGTACACACAGTTTTCAATAAACCTACCACTTCATTCCTATAGTTGAACAACATGTTCTGAAAAATAATGGAACATTCCTTCGTAACACTTTCAATTTCTTTCGCGATGAAACAGAGTTTTTTATCATCACCCTGATCCATCGCAATATTTTTCCAAAACAATTTGTGTAACTGTCTCAATAATTCACATTTCGCGCGAACAATATTCACCATGTTGTCCAATTGAAAATTATTTCTTCCCATTGAGGATGCCTTTTCGATTTCCCTACTACGCAAGTAAATGGAATACCTTAGAAAGAAATTTGAGCTTTGTTTTTGAGCTTTCTGCATCAACAAAATTGCAAAGGTCACCGAGCTGTTAGTCAAGACGAATTTCACAAACAGAGCACATGAAATTAATGTTTGTGCATTGATTGTTAGTCGTTGAGTCATGGCTAATTTTGTAAAAGAGTCAGCAAGACCAATATCGTCATCACTTCCTTTCATGGCAAACCTGATAAAGTAATTTACATATTTGTGCTCGGATTCTGTAATAGATTCGAATGATCGTTTTTGAAGGCATGTCTTAAGCAATTTCCTTCCTCTCGATTGCGCATATCTAGAGTAAATCTCTGTTACGATACTTCCAAAAATGAACATCAGAACGCCGCCTCCAATCAAAGCTCCTACAAGCCCAATTCCAATCTCCCAACTCTGTTGAGAATTTACCAAAGTTGCAACCAGAGTAACAATACCAATGCCCACTCTTGCAAATGCAATTCCTGTTGAAAAACATTCATGTTAAAATTAATGAACAACTCTTCCTAATTCATAATGATTAATTACCTCCATAAAAAGAATTAGCTCCTCTTCTGACGAAAGGAAAATTCCACAATAACAGTGCAATAAATCCCACAGATATTAAAATATAAATAATAGGAGCAACAAAATAAACGGATTTCGGCATGAAAGGATGAATAATCATAAAGAGACAGTTTGTGACATGGATATAAATTATAGTAAATGGATTGTCCAAAATGAAAAAGTCGTTGGCCTGAATATGTGTGTTGCAAAATATTATAGCAGACACCGAAATAAGTGTCATCTGAATAATCATGATAATCATGGATGCTGCTGAAAAAAATCCATTCAAAGGTGACCAGCAAACACGGTCAGGAAAATTTCTCAACACAAAAACTGCCGCGTTATTGACGGTCTTGGTTGTTTCATAATCGCAATTCCAAAATGCAAACATCATGCTAAAAGTAAATGGGATGGCTAGTATTAATATGCTTCCAAAGCAAAACCTTGCCACAAATTGGATTTTGTCCCAATATCTACTACCAATACGTTGAGTTCTATATGCCAAATACATGGACAACAGTGCAAGCAATACTAGTAGGAAATTAATCACAGCAACAGCAATAAATCCTTCATAAGGCATAAATTGAAAACCAAAGGTTCGCGATATGGCGGCCACACTCACCACCCATTTTCCATACTCTCCCCAATCATACTCTAAGGGTGACCCGATGCTTAATGTTTGAAAAGCTAACAACAGATGAAGTAACACACTGATAGTTGTTGGAATAGGTTTGTCATATTTGAGCGAATTGATGACAAGAAAGAGTGAGTTTTCAATGTTCCTAATGAATGCAGAAGAGTTGCTTCCGGAAGAAGCAGATTTTGCAGTTTTGGATGATTCTTTTGAGTAGTGGCTTTCAGTATCTCCCCTATCGGCAAAAAGAGCTGCCTCTGGATCTTGCAGCAAATAAGTTCTCGAGGAAGCATTGTTGGACGCCTTTGGTATGGCTCCTGTCGAATGATTGGAAGACATGGAGAATTCCGAAACGTGTCTGATGAGAGAACTGGCTCCTCCTCCACCACCTTGATTATTTCCGACCAATGGATGTGAGGAATGGCCATGGGGAGCAACTCTCGGTAAATGTGAAAGCGAGCCCCCACCACCGACACCTCCCAAAGTAGTGCTCTTTCCGCTTCTACTACTCGCTCCACTCATGAGGGAGTAGGATGATTGATTAAAGGTATTCATTATTGGTGAGTGCAAGTCTTTGGTGTTGAATGGAATCCTCCGAGAGTATGATGTGGACGAGGGTAAAGGTAATCCTCTGAAATTCAATAGAATTCTGTACTAGAATGTTTCTTGTTCAAATTCTACAACTCGATATATATACTTATACACTTCTGCAGTAACACGGTGTGTGTTGAGAATCGAGCGCTTATTTGTGTGTTGTTGTTGTAATTTTTTCATCCAAAATTGGTGGGCCCTAAATTGGCGTACTCGGACACTAAACTGTAAATAATTGCCGATCGGTCGGTGGAGGGTATTGAAAATATTTGCGCCCCATTTGAATTATAATTTGAATTACAGGTGAATGTTTCACCGACATTCATACATCATCAAGTTGACCCATGGCCAATAATTATTGAATTTTTGATCTTCGACTGAATTTAACCATCGATCGTTTGGTCAATTATTGCAATAATATTTAATGACATTTTTTAATAGTCATCGATGAACTTTCCAACACAATCTTTGTGATCAACGTTGGCATTTGATATGAAAAAGGGTCCACACCAGAAGTACAATCATCGATTGGGTTTCTCGAAGATTTTTCAACACTCCACACTTGAAAGCAAATGATATTCACTCCATGAGAGCTCTCTCTTTTGATTTATTTATCATTCTCTTTGCATTATTCAATCATTTTGGAAAGAATCAAGTTCTGAAACTCTTTTGTCTTTTTAAATTGAGGAAATATTTCATCCTTGAATTGAAGTTCAATAGTCACACGCAACAAATTCAAGCTCTCTGAAATCTTGTCAAACATGGAACATGCATGAATCGTTTGAATGAGCATTTCATTTCGACCGAGATGTGGTTGTTGGTTAGGGTTGGGTGATATTGTTTGCTTTGAATCATGATAATCACCAGCAGCATCATGATTAACCTTTTCAAGCAGCTGTTTGTACACACTTTCTATCCGATCTCTCAAAGCATGATCAATATTCATACAATGAGGACTCTTTAAAGATATAAATTGATCATAGATGAGCTTGAATTCTTTTAGCTTGAGAAATTCTTCTGTCAACACTACTGTTGTTGAGGTAAACATGGTCGAAATGGGTGGTGTCGAATCCATCATGGCTCTATAGCTCTGACTCTGTTTAATGATTTTTTCAAAGGCCCTCACAACTTCCAAATAGAGAAACAACTCTTCATTGCACCTCTTTTTCATGAATTCTCGCAAGAGTTCTCTTCCATCAGGATGTTCCAGTATCGTCTCAACACTGTAATAGGACTTTACAATGCTGGAAACATTGTTATTTTGAGAAAGAGTGCATTCCTGTGGTGAGCTTGCGTCAATAGTGGATAAAGACAGCATTGTCATCTCGTTCGTGGTGGAGGGTTGAAGAGACGACGAAACATTTGAACTTTCATTGTTGCATGATGATATGGGCAAAGAGGTAGCGGTGGTGGTGGTTGGTAAAGGTCGACTTAATTCAGGAGCAGATTTTGTATGAGGAATGGTTTTGTTCTTTAGTGGGGGTTTTTGAATATCAAAATCGTCACCATGTGAAGTGAAGTTCTCTTTCGAAATAAACAAATCAAAACTGTTTTTAAGCAACCTGGAAAGCTTGAATCGAGAGGAGGAGGTTTGAGTCGATGCATGGTCGCAAGTTGGTGATTTTTGCTTAATTTTTTGAGGGGAAGAAGGAGAATTGGCATGCTTCAGATCTTGAACATGTTGTTGTGTTGAGGAAGATGGGCAGCTTGTTGACGACACCACAGGCGGGTGTTGTTTCTCGGGAGAATTCTGACCAAGAGTATTTCCATTAGTTGTAACGTTTCCTGTCATGGTTGGGGATAAAGAGTTGACACGTTGCACATTATTGACATCTGCAGGAGAGCTACTATTCTCGAACAGTGAAAAATCGACATGACTACAATCTTTGAGAGCCTCTCCAATCATTTGTGTGAAACTATCAAAGGAAGTCTCCGATGCCCTATGAGTTTCATGAAATAATAAGGGTTGTTTGAACCTCCTCGAAAATCGTTTCTTGTTGACATTGGTATTGATCGTTGGGGGAGGAAGGGAAGCATCATCATGATCCAACGTATGAGGATGACATAAAGAGCTTGTGATGGTGGTGCTGGTGCTGGTGATACTCGCTCGTTGATGATGAGGATGTGATGAAGAGAATGTTTGTCTTCTTGGATTCATTTTGGTCGGAGAGGAGGAAGAGGATGGACTCATCATGAAATCGTCATGAGAAGTACTAGCCACTGAATACAACAACATGGTTGTTATTTCGAATGGATTCCAATATATGATGAGAGGTTTGGTTTTTTCTTCTTCTGATTTGTATGATTCAAATCATTTGAACTTACCCCAAGCGGAGGATTTTGTGTCTGTTCAACAACAACGAGAGTTGTGCGAATTTCTTCTTGGTTGCAATTTGTTTGATGGGTTTAGAAAGCAAACAGTAAAATTTGGAGGTTGTAAACGGTTGAAGGATGATGAGCTCTGTAATGAAGAGAACTTGACAGTTGAGCAAATTCAGAAGTCATTTGGCCAAATAGTGGTGACACTGGAAATGATTCCATGAAAACGATGAACGACCATACAAAAACCATTCAGAGGATCATACTACAAATTCAAAAAGCAGAACATGAATATGAATTTGGAATAATAAATTGGTTTTGGAGAGTAGCTGATGATGATTCTTGTGTTGAATTCTCAAACATCTGTGTTGAGTTGTTGACGCACACACTCATTTTCTGTGTCTCGCATTTTAACAAAATGTACAAAAGGTTTTGGTTCTTGTTGCAAACAATTTGTACATTTTGTTAAAATGTGAGAAACAGATTACCAAATACTATTGGCATATTGTTCCACTTTCTCATGTTGCATTAAATCATTGACCAAATCTTGTGGAATATTTTCTGGATAATACGCTCCAAGAAAGGCACCAGCAATGGCTCCATAGGTATCTGCATTTGCACCAACCAGGACCACAAAAACCAAGGTTTCAAATCCTTTGGGTTGTTCTTTGAACGGCCATTCAGGTAAATGTGAAGGTGCTTGAATGGGTGTAAATTTCGTCGTTGTAGTAGTCGTCGTGTTGTTGTTGAATGTTCTTATGGAAAGGCTGTGATTTAAGGCCCATAATGCAATTTTCAAACTCAAAATACTCCATCCACTCACATTCTTGTAATTGTACTCGTAAGGTTCAAATGTTTCAAAATCTTGCAACTGATTCACAAGCTTTGTTTCTGCCATTTCAAGAGCGATTTTTCCACCATTCGCTCGAATCCATTCTGTAAATACTTGATGATATTTTGTGACGAAGGATTCTATGTGGTCCACTTTTTGAGGAAATAAATACTTCGATTTAAATTCAAACCATTCACCTGTGTGACCTTTCAGTAATTCTGAAATTGTTTTTGATGTTGGATATTCGAGCGGTGATTTGCTATTGTGTGCTTGCAATGCCTTGTCGATCAAAATTGTATGAACAATACAGGGAAGGACTGCCTCAAATGAAAAATGTGTCACAATCGAATGTAAAATGGTCCATTCCAAAGCTTGCATCATGTCACTGGTCAGCAATCGAATGACACCGTTTCGCATTAAAGCTCCATTCGATGGTTTTGACTCATTTTCCTTAAATAATTCTAGACTTCCTCTGTACCATCCATTTTCATTATCAATATGTTGAATGGTTTTCAATAATGCTTGTCGGGTCGTAAATCCAACATCTTTCGGATCAGATTCAATCCATTCTAAAAATTGTTGAGTGACATGTTTTGGATCGAATTGTGACTGGAGTAAGTAAAAGCTTTTAACGATGCAGAGTGCCATCTTGTTAGTTTCGTTCAATATTCACATGATAAGGTGTTTTCATCCGCATTAATTTTAGGTGGTTGCTGTTGGTGATGAAGAGAGGTCGTGATGTTAATAACATCGTTGGAAGATGATGATGACGAGGGCACATTTTATAATTTTAAACCATCTCATTCATCTGGAGATTCTGAACAGATTGGCTCTCAGTTGTTTTTATTCCAAAATCACATTTCAGCATCAAATCCTTTATTTCAAAAAACGTTCCCAACAAAAATTCGTGATGATGATTCTTTACGTTCGTGCCAAATTCTTCTTCTTTTGATTGTTCATCATTCCTATTGACCACAACAACAACAACTGCTTCTTCTTCTTCTTGCTGTTTCGCAACAGCCATCTTCTAGGAATGAGCAGCCCTCAACCCCATCAACAACAACAACCTCATCATTCCCAGCACAGTCGTGTGGTGTCTCATCATCATCCTCACCACGATGGAAAGAGCAATAATAATCACCAAACTTCAACAACCATTCCCATCTCTGATGATTATTTCCATCATCCACCTCACTCACACTCTCATGTACCATTGGTTTCCGTTCCGACCTATTGCTCCCACAGAAGTGATGCAGATCCCAGCAGCACGATTGGCTCACCCTTGCAAGAGCAACAATTTCTTGTAGCTACAACATCATCACCACAGCAGTTGTTATTCCATGGAATGGAAGGCTGCTTCTCAACACCACTACAGCCTTTATCTAGTACCACCACTACTCCAGTCATTTCCAACAACAATATTCCTTCTTTTAATTGTCCATCATGCCCAACTTCGGGAATTCCAACAACAACAACAACAACCACTCTGAATCATCATGGATATGAAGTTACTCATCAGCAACAACATTCTAAAAAACGTAAATTAAGTACTCAATACCACCATCAAAAGGATCAATTAAAATCACTCACTTCATTATCGACCTCTCCGGAACCAAATTGCAACCATCCAAACACCACCTCAACTCCTTCTCCTCTCCCTAATTTATGTGATCATCCAAATAATATTAAATTATATGGCCAAATTCCGACCTCTCTATCGAATGGCTCAATTCATCAGCAAACTTCAACGTCCAGCAGCAGTCACGCTCACAATCTTCAAAACCGTTCTTGTGCGATAGGAGCTCAAAACAATATGCGTGCTGGATGCCCTTCCTATGAAGTTGATAGCATTCCTACGAGACTTTTCATGGGTGAACAAGTCCGTGTTCGAATCCATGAAATTCCTTCAATTCTACAACAATTTCAAAGCATGTGTCAAAGTAGTGACATTTATCATCATGTTGCTCCGAGTCTCGAAAACTTGACTATTTGCTTTCAGAAAGAGGGACTATTCAATATTCAAATGCCATGCTATTTAGAAGGAACGGATTTTATTGTTTTCCGAGTGCCAAGCCGTGAGACTTTTCTCCCATTTATGCAACAAGATGGTAATATCATCACCAATGTTTCACCAACGAGTAATATTCCAATCAATTCATCTGCATTGCATCACTGTGCAGTGACAATATCTGCAAGAAACAACATTCCGAATGGAGGAGATTGTCTCATGATTCTCATGCATCAAGCATGTTGTTCTATAGTATGCATGGAAACTTGTGACATGATCAACCTCGTAGGAGGCTGTTTTGGTCAAAATCCAAAACGATTACGAGACTTGTTGATACAACTCAAGGAACGATATTCAGACGATTTTGGAGCAATGCTTCATGCAGAGGATGAACATCCTCTTACTTATCCCTTTAGGTCATTACTGAGAATTGGGAAAGAAATTGGAAAAGGTTCAAATGGTTTTGTATATGTCGTGGAGCGAAGGAAGGATCTCAACACGTCACATTTAGACATACCACTGTGGATTTCCAAAAAGTTAGCTCTCAAGCAATGCTTCTTTACCAACCCTGTAAAAGTGCAAGAATATGTGACAATGGTAGGTTGTGTTTTAGGTTGAAATTTTTATCAGATTGAGCATCTGACTACATTGAATCATTCACAAATGATTTTTTATTGCATATGAATAACTATTTTTCAACTATTTTTCCAATTCATTTATATTGCCTCTCATTGACATGCATCATTTTCAACAATACACATAGCATCGTGCAATAATGGAAATTTCAAAAAATCCAGAATCACACATTGTGGACATTTATGATATACAAACAATTCAAGTCGAGGAATCAAACACTCATGTCGTTGAGATCGTTATGCAAAAAATGGGCTTTGACTTGTACAGCTATACGAGACGTTATTTGAAAGGATCTCTCTCCCTTAACACTCTTAAAACTCTTTTCTCGATCATCAAACAAACAGTGAATGGTATTCGATCGATTCATATGGCTGGCTATTGTCATTTGGATATTAAAGAGGGAAATATTATGCTCAACAGAGACAAAACAGTTAAATTAATTGATTTTGATTTTTCTACGAATTGCAATGCAGTACTAACAGGTAAGTGAACATTTCTGTTCGATCAATTTACGAAGGTCAGTTTGTTTGATCGATATACTTTTAATAAGGGAGGAGAGGCACACTACTGTATTTATCTCCAGAAATGGCTAACATTAAGGAGAGCTCAAAACCTATCGACAAGTGTGATGTTTGGAGTTTGGGAGTTGTCATTTTGAATATCATGAGAAAAGTGCAACAATTCAAAAAATATGATATCGTTAAAATTGCTTCCAAAGACATGCTTGTTGACGACGATCATACAGTGTTCATTGTTGGAAATGCTAAGGAACAGAGCTCTGTGGACACTCTTATTGAAAAAGTATGTCATCTTGATCCATCATTTAACAGAGACTCGGAGTTTTCTCGTTACATGCATGCAATTTCGCAGCTACTTTCCAACATGCTCAAGATTGACTATCATGAGCGATATTCTGTGAATGAACTATGGAATTTTATTGAGAAAATTTCAAAAGAGCTTGTTGAGTCCGTGTAGGCTACACGAGACATTTTCCCCTAACCTTATAACGACAGAGATACGAATATCTAACCATCCTTTAGTCGGTCATGTGACGAAAATTATCTCAAAAATCATGAATCGCCAAGAGATTGCTTTTTTTGATTGAAAGAGACGCGCATGCTGTCTTGACATGTTTTTCACTCATTCAAACGAAGCGACATACATGTCATTGAAAAATTTTGCGTCACCTCCCCACCCACCAAACATGTAGAGTTTGTTATTTAAAATCACACAACATGCACTTTCTCTCTTTGGAGGAGGATTTATCTGCTGTAGCATTTTCCATTCTTTCGTGACCAGATTGAATGAAAAACATTCTCCAGAACATTCAGTACCAGCTAATTCATGTGTTCACACATGATAATTTTGATTGTCGACATTACACAACAAGAGGCGTGTGTCATCGCATTGTATTTGTGTGACAACAATTTTTGGCTATAAGAATGCACTGTATTCTGATCCTGATACTTACTGAATCCACCATACAAAATAACATTCCCTGTTTCCTCATGCAAAACACATGAATGACGACCTCTCTTTGATGGAATGTCACCACTACACTTTACACATGTCCACCTTTTGCTTTGCACTTCGTACAAATAGGTATCATTGTAACGACCACAGCCTTTGAGAATTATTGACCGTGCACACAGAGAAATTCAGAATATTGACCATCTGTGTCAACTTGAATATCAAACCAGATGCATTCCACTTACCCAATCCGCAAGTCACAAAAAATTGAGTGTTCGATTTTGTTCCTCCTCCTCCTCCTTCCAATACCAACAATCCACCGTACGAAGATCTCGGTAGTGGAACATCTCCTTGCATGGCATTGACACATTCCCATTCATTCTTGTCGAAATGATATCGATACATGTCACCATATTTCTTGTTTCCAATGCCTCCATAGAGATACATGTATTTTCCAACACAACAACAATAGTGTGCACTTCGTGCTGGAGGTGAAAATGAATTGTTGGGCTTGAGTTGCTTCCATTCATCCTTCGCGACATCATATTCATAGAGATCATTGGTTTTACCCTCACTGGTCCAACCTCCAAAGACATATAATTTATAATTCCATGCCTTTCCAACAACATGGCCATGATTCTCTTCACTACAAGTCGCGGAAGTGTTTCGTGATGATGCTGTGGATGAGGGCGAATGAGAATGGGATGAAGAGGCTGTGGATGAGGAGGAGGAGGAGGAGGAGGAACACTCTGTGGTAGTTGTTGTTGTTGTTTCAATTTTCCGACAACACAAGGAAGCCTTACATCTCCGAGAAGGAGCATTTTCCATACTCGCCTTAAACCATTCATTCTCACGAGTATTGAAAATAAATAATTCATTGTATCGTCTTGATCCGAGACCTCCAAACACTGCAAATCGATGTTCATCCATGATGGTATGACTCACGCCACCACCTTGAGGGAGATGTTCATTAAACACAGTATCTCTTGGGTCACACGAGATGGATTCCCATCGCAGGGTATTGAACGACATGCTTTTTTTTTGTTCTTTTAGTGCGATTCGATTGCTGACTGTAGCGTCGAGCTATTTAGAGATTTCAACGAGCGCAATGAGATAGATGGCTGTTCCATAAAACCTTTTCGAATGAACTTGAGAATTGGTGAAAATATACAAAAGCTTTCAGCGTGATCCAAACGACGATTGTTTATTTAAGCACTTTTTTTCACTCCATTCACATTCACGTTGACCTTCAAATAGATTCCTCTTCTTCCACCTCTTCGATAGGATCTCATATAAGTACCACCATTACCACCATTACCAGAAACAGCACCACCACCAGAAACATTATAAGCACTACCACCACCGACAGCAACATTGGATGCTCCTCCTCCTACTTGTTGAGATTCACCATTTTGAGCAACCTGTTGTTGTTGTTGTTGTTGTGGTTCATAAGATCCTCCATTCGAAGAAGAAGTAGCTTGTTGTTGTTGTTGTTGGAAAGAAGCACTTCCTTGTTGTTGAGAATAAGAAGATCCTCCTTGTTGTTGAGGAGCTTGTTGTTGGAAAGAAGAACCATCACCACCACCTTGTGGTTGCTGTTGAATCTGTTGTTGTTGTTGTTGAGTTTGTTGTTCTTGCTGTTGAGCAGCTGGACCAACATTTCCTCCCCAAGCATTTTGCTCTGCCACTTGTTCAGAGGTTTGTTGTTGTGGTTGTTCAGGTTGTGCTTGTTGTGCTTGATCAACAACAGGTCCAGAGGTTGCATCGCCACCACCTTGTTGTTGTGGTTGAGGCTCTTGTAGTTGAGGTTCTTGTGGTTGAGGCTGTTCTCCTCCTCCGACTTCATTGTTCTCATCACCACCATTTTCACCCATGACTCCTCTCACTTTGTCTCGAATGTTATTGAACTTGTCTCGAACCTTGTTGAACTTGTCTCGAATGTTTCTAACCTTTCCTTTGATCTTATCGAATTTTCCTTTAAACTTGTTGAACTTGTTCTTGAGATTTCCCAATTTACCAGCAAATTTACCTCCAAATTTACCACCAAGTTTGTTGACCCATTTACCGGCGAGTCCCTTGAGTTTACCTTTGAGTTTACCTTTGAGATTTCCGACAAAGTTTTGCTTCAAGTTTTTGAATTTTTTCACTGTATCGCGAACTTTCTTGACCTTGTCGACCACTGCTTTGACTTTTTTGAACTTGTCAATGGTGGATTTGAATTTGGCGAACTTGGCTGCCATGGCTGCTTGTCCTCCTGGAATGACCATTGGAGCGACGAATTTGGCCACTTTGAAGGCTTTCTTTGCGAATTTCTTCAACTTTTTAAATTTAGCTTCGGTTGGTGTGAAATGTGTGGATGCGAAGAGAAGGGCAACCAACAAAGCTAAAAGGGCCAATTTGATTGCGAAGAATCGGTTGATGTGTGGTGTGTGCATTTTTTTTAGGATAAACTGTCTGATGACAGGATTACAATCTCCTGACTGTTGACGTTTGAGCGATTGAGAATATTCAATCTCCGCGAACAAAATGGAACTAGCGCAGGGTCACTCTTTTTGGTTCTACAGCTGCAAATTGGAAATTAATTTCAATACTAATGTTCATTGCTGGTTGATTCCATCGTCAAAGTAATAATGATATTGCCAACATGTTTTCTCGCTACCGAGTGGGTTTTGAATTCACTTGTCTCGAAATGATACTGACCATTCATAACCTTCTGACTGCCAATGTGGACCTCAGGAACTCGTTGCTCTCACACGTAACATGGCATTTCAATAAAAGGTGTTTCGTATGGAGGTGAAAATGCCTTGCCAATGGATGGAAATTATGAAGCAATGGATCAGGTCTGATCTAAAAAAGCATGAATTAGAAAGGGTTCATCAAAAAATTGACAAGTTAAAAAAAAGACCATTCAACATTCACAATTAAAATTTGTTGTCACGATGGTTAAGCAGAAATTCAAAATTGCGATACCATTGTTGAATAAAACACAACTTATCCCTCATTTGTTCTTTACAATTAACCAAACGACTCTTGAATACGATTCGAAGCATGCAATTGCAGGAATATCCTTTCGATTTCATAAAGGTCATCAAGAACATGCGGTGATCAAACCAAGAAATTGGAATTTTCAATACGTATTCCAAACTTTTTCTTCCATGTGTTCTCATTTCAATTGAACTCATCTCAACATGGATCATCATCAACCACAAACTGCTCCTTCTTCCTACATTTTTTCATTCGTTGAGAACAAGAGTGCTAAAAAAGAGAAAATCATCATGGCAATGACTATTCCTTGTTTGACTTGTGTAATGGAAAAGAAACAACGAGTATGCAGAATGAGCGATTTTTCATGAAGGGACACTTGTTGCTAATTTGGTAATGTTAATGATTTTTCTTCCATTCAATGGTTGAAGTGGTCGATTGTTTCCTAAATATCCGTTTCCAACACTTCTGACATATTGATACACTCGAATGTTTCCTCCTCTCCCTTTGGTCTTTGAAGTGACATCATGTTGTGCTTGATTCATTATTTGTCTCAAGACAGCAATTTGATTCAAAGAAATGTATTGAGAGGCTCCCAAAAAGATGTTTGGATTTACAACATTCCACATGACATTCTCATTGCAATTTGGAGTGGTCAAACTACCATTATAAACGAAATATGAAAAGAGAGGATCAATGTCTTGTCGAAGAGGGATCAAATCAAACAACATGCCACTTGTCACTTCATGAATTGCAACAAAAAATCCGTATTTCTCACAACAACATCAATCAAAGGATGATCTATCATTCCCAACGCTTGAAAAACCACTCCAACACAGCAATTCGAGGAATATGGGCTTCCAGATCACTCCATTGCTCCGATTTGAATTTCTTGGCCTCATCCAACTTTTGCGACAAATCCCCTCTTTGAAATACCAAATGCATTTCCAAATCATATGAAAACCAGTTAAACACATGTTCAGAAGGTGTGTGAAAATGGAATTGTTTCAATTCATAGGGAACTCGAATACTCTTGTATCCTGTTGGTCCATCAAATACTAATAAGCCATGAATCTTCAATGATCGTTTGGTTTCATTGGTAAAATCATACAGGACTTGTATGGAAGATGATGATGAATAATTGAATATGGACTCCAATAAATATTGATCAAAGGATATCATGTTCTGAAAGGAAAGAGTCGGAACAGGAGATTGAGAATGACCTCCACATTGAGAATTGGGACATTCACGAGCCCAGTTGAGACTCGGAATAGGACCAATGAAGACAAGGCTTTTCGTTTTGAAAGGAAAAATCACAAGCGAACAAGAAGAGAAAAAAAACTTGTCTTGTAAGGAATCCATACGAGGAATAGAAGAGAGAGGAGAAGGGATGAGTGAAGAAGAGAAAAAGTTGGTCGTCTTCGATGAAGAAGAAGCAAAAAAAACTTCCAATGAGAGGGACAGGCATTTTCGCGTTTTTTTTGTGGAATTGTTGTGCTGAGAATCTTTGATGAATTTCATTGAAAACGAGGAAATAACATGCAATAATGAATATGATATTCGTTGGGTAACATTTTTTCATTATTAACTCGACTACCAAAATATACTTTAGAAGGAATTATAAAATCCATTTTTCCCGCCAAACAAATACTACAATTTTCAAAAAAAATATAACAAAGATCTCACGTGTGATTCGTTATTATTATTCTTATTGAAATCTACTTGAAAATGTCTCACAAATATCAAAAGGATTTTTCATTTCCACCAAAATTTCAAGAAACGTTGAGAGATTTTACTCGGGAAGTACTGAGAGTTCAACCTTCAAATATTTATCGGTTCGGATACGATTATTTTACGAAATTGGCCAAGGAAATGGAGATGAAACAGCAACAGGAAGCATTCAGCACTGCTGAAAGCAACGTGACTCAAGCTTCAAAAGTTGGAGGGTACCTCAATAGCCAATCATCCACTTCGGAAGAAGAGGAAGAAGATATGGATGAATATAAGGTTGTACATACGTCTAGTCATGCTTCCTCAAATCCACAAAAACCAATCTCAGTCAAAGCACAAGAGAGGTTCACCTCCGATGAAGATGAAGAAGAAATTGAAAGTACCGAAGAGGAACAGAATACAGAGGAAGAGGAAGTGGGTGAAGGATCTCAAAATGAAAGCTTCCAAAATCAATCATTTGAGGGTGACATTACACAATTTCTTGCCACCATTTCTGATCAAGAATTACTGAATATTTTGTACTCACATTATAGTTCGTTCGGCTATGATGCTTTACCTGCAAGCGCTGTGAAGGAGGAACTCAAGAAAATTTTCAATTATCAATTGCCTGACACGATGGTCGCTTTTTGTATGGCTGAATCGGATGTCGCAGATGACTCAACGGTCGAAATTGCACCATTTTGTCAAAGAATTACTAATGTTTTGAAAATCGTTGTGGGAGGTGAGGAAGGACCATTAGGTTATTCAGACGAAAGCAACTCTATCCATCAATCTTTCTTGTCGCCCATTGTTGTCAATGATGTCGATGTGGTACATGGGTTGAGCAAATTAGAACTTCAAGAGGAACTAAAGGCCTTATTTGAGAGAGCTGATGAAGGTCATACTGGTGCCTTGTCTTTCGGTAAATTCAAACGAGAATTGCAAGAGGCAGAGCTTGATTTGTCGAGAAGAGAAATTAATCTTTTGCTTTCTGAGGCTGAATTGGATGAACATGGACAGGTGGTTTATGAGAAAATTATTTCCAAAGCTCATTCTATTCTGTTTTCGGCATTCATTTTCGACGAATTTTGTGCATCAGTTGAGCTAAGTTTTTGAATTAATGAAATCCAACACTCGTGTTTTGTACAAATAAATTTTAGTGATGAATAGCTATCAAATGTCATATTCTAAAGCAATTGAATTGAAAATATTGCCTAACGTTAGAGATATCAAAATTCTTCTTTTTAAATTCGGTATATTTACACAGAAAGGAGTGTGATGACGTAAAATGTTTCCTCCAAGTTTTTGAATGATCATCTTCTCTTTTTCGATTGGTTATTCTTGGTCTCATTACCATAGAGAAACAAATGATCATGCTCAATACTTTTTTCATACTTAATCTGCTCCTCCTTGTTTTCTAAACTCTTCAAAAATACAGCAGCTTTCTTGTGACCAAGATCACTGGCTTTCTTTAGATATTCTTTGGCTTCACTTTTTTTGTTTTTTGAATACCTTAACATTAATTCTGCATACTCAAACATGGCATCAACATTGCCAAACTCGGCCGAAGCTCTCATGTATCGCATCCCTTGCTGAACAGAGGAAGCAACCACTTCCATGGAGTCTTTGGATTTATCATCACGTGCCATCAATCCATTACAGCACAACTCTGAGGCCTTCATGTAAAACACGACACCAACATCTTCCAACTTTTCGATCATGTTCTTGAATTTTTTGAGATCTTTGTTTTCTTTGGAGAGTTGCATAATGAGTGCATCTCGCTGTGCAATTTGTTCATTTCTTTTTTCAATGACAGTAACGAGGGAGCTAATTCTTTGGTTCACTTCCTTAATATCTATACCTTTGGTGGAAGAGTCCGAGACAGAGCTCAACAAATTTGTGTCATAGGATGTGTCATCATGAGGTGAAGTTGAGCAAACATCCAACACTTGCTCTCCACATGTCGAGTCAGAGTTGTAGGAAAGAGAGGGGGAAATGGTAAGGGCCGTGCTTTGTGCAGGGCTTTCTTCCTCGAGATGTGGTGGAGTATTAGGAATGGAAAATTCCATCACTTTCTTAATCACGCTGTCCATCAGAGAGTCCTCTTTCTTTTTTTTTGAGGAAGCTGGAGAGTCGGTGAAATCTGCGTTGGCCTTTCTCTTCTTGTTGGGTGTAGTCGGTGATGAAATAGAGTCCTGACCATGCTCGGCGTCCTCTTCACTGTCATCGTGATGATGGCAATTCATCGCAGTAATGTTCATCATGATGTCTTGTCGTGACGACGACTTTGAAGTGTGACAATGATCCTTATCGTCACCGTCATCATCATCTTCACTGTCAGTACCTTGTTCATTAAAGGTAGGGGAGGAATCCATAACTACAGAAATTACTTGATCGGAGCTGTTGCCGGTGGATGATTTCGAAACAAAATTGCTGAAAGACTTGGAGACAGAGCTACGTAAAAGAGATTTGTTTTTCTTGCCAACCTGTCTCGATGAAGTCGAAGGTCGTAAGGAAATTCGACTCTTCGATGGAATTACTGAAACTGGTTCTGAAGATAGAGCAAAAGAACCTTGCTCCAAAGTGGACACGGCGTTACCGCCTGAGTTTTTGCTGTTTTTTGATTTGCTGGATGGAGTATCGGAAGAAACCTTCTGTTTGAGGGGTGTTTTTGTGCTCGTATTATTGTTCTTTTCATAATTGATTGTCGAAGAATTGGACGGCTCTGCAGTACGTTTTTGAGACGAAGAGGATGAGGACTTGGAAGACTTTGCATTTTTCTTGTTGCGTTTCGCTTCCTCTTCCTTATTGACATATTCAAAATCGTAGCCTTCCGAAGTGGCGTCAATATTCTCTGCAGTAATGTTGTTGTCATCTGCACCCTCTGGTTTCGGGGCGGTGGCATGGTTACGCTGCGAAACTTGTTGCTGCTGTTGTTGTTGTTGTTGAATCTTTTTCATTACTTCTTCGTACTCAATTTGGGGAAATGCAAAAGATAAACTATTGAGAAATTCCTCACTATTTGCTTGTGCCAAATCTCTACTCGCGCTATTATTGGTGCTGCCAACGGATGAGGCAAGAGGAGACGTTAAGGATGATTGTTGAAAGAAATCCTTTTGAATCGTGTTGGCTTGCTTCTTGGGAGTGAATGAGCTTGAATGAGTTGGAATGGGTGAAGAAAAGTTCTGAGAGGCCGATAATGATGAAAGTGTGGTGGTGTTAGCTGCTGATATTTGAGTACTCAAGCCAGTTTGTTTCTGTTGTTTGGTTTTCTTTGCAGACTTCTTTTTGCTTGAAGAAGTACTGCTCGGATCAGCGGAGGAAGGTGAGGAAAACACTGCCGATGATGATGCCGAGGAATGATTGCAAAATTCACCTGAAGCCAACAAAAATTGCTCCTTTCTACTTCGTTGTATGGCTGTCGTTGAGATGGAACTATTCGTTCCGAGAGATGAAACCGATTGATTAAGGGAGCTGGAATTGCCTGATGAGGTTGTTGTTCCGCTACTAAGGGTAAGGCTATTTGAGGAAACCGCAAGAGTGGTGGTGGAATTGGTGTTTGATGAGGAAGAAGAAGAAGAATTGGTTGAGTGGTTGTTTGAAGAGGACTTGGAGAGAATTCCTCCCAGCAGCTTCATGAGAGAGATAGATGTGGTGCGTTTTTTTAAATATTCTAATTTTTGAATGCGTTTGAAGGCGCCAATTCTTGTGGTTGCTTCCGATGGATATTGCTAAAATTGGATTGGATATCCTCTTGAGAATCGTTAGAGGTTTTGAAGTGAACAAATCTCATCAATTGTTGTTGAGGTATCCAATCCAAATTTAGCAATATCCATCGTGCCTTATTGTCTCTTCTGGTGGTTCAGTTGATGATGTGAATTTTTGCATAATAAAAAATGTCGGAACAAGAAATTGCAAACATGAATAAAGAGACAATACGAAAATTTCATAATCGAATCATGAAAGTCGTGTTGAAGGATGAGAGAGAATTTGTTGGAAGATTTGTGTGTGTGGATAATAAGATGAATACAATTTTGAAAGAGGTGGGTTTTGATTCACACGTTCGGAAGAAGTGATACCAATACCTCGTCATGGTCTCGTCAAATAATTATTATTTGAATAATTATCTTGTAAATTTGATTTGCATCCATATTCATATATTCAAACTATAATAACGTGATGATGATTTTCGAATCAATAATAATATTAATTATAATATCCACTATTATTTATGATTAATAATTGTAAGACAACGGAATACCGAAAGAAACCTACCACAACATCGTCGGAACAACCATCACCACCAACAGAAGAATCCCATTCATTTGATGAACGAAGAGTAGGTCTTGTCATGTTACCAGGCACTCTCATCACCTCTTGTTTCATTTCGGAATAAAAAGGCTTTTTCAAAATCATTTTGCATATCCAATAGATCATCAGAATCTATTGAAACAACACAACAACAACTGATTCTCACTCAATCAGGTTTAGCATGGGATAGTCTCGCTTCATCAATTTCAATTATGATGATTGACAGGTTGAGAGCTTGTTTATCATCATTTGGAGAGAATTTCTTTGCAAGTTCAAATTGTTGTCGACCAAAGAACACTACAACCTCTCAGTCAGGTTTACAGAGTGAAAAATTTTTACAAACTCCTCCGAAGAGGTTCGATTTGTGGTTTAAAGAAAAATGATTAAAACTTTTGGGAGTTGTGGCTAAGAAGAATAATAATGGGATTTTTGAGAGGATCCGAGTACTACAAGCATGATCATGCTTCTTATTTCAAATAAAATTACGAAACCATCTCACAATCTCTCTCATACTTGTGTGAATACATTTTCAGATATTCATTACCTTATTTTATCCAGAAAACAATTCCCAACATGACAAATGTCATCCCTCAACTGTTGCAACCTTTGAATATACAATGGTCCTCTCCTCATATTCTTACGGGAACATCATTAAAAAATGTTTCAACATATGAAAGACTTGTTCATTCCGAAAAGTCGATCAAGAGACAGTGATGCCTCCAAACTGACAGATATGTATGAAGAAAACGAAGGAACAGCATCAGCAACAACAACAACAACATTTCAACGAATCAACCATTCAATTCATGCTCGTTTGAAAGAGTCTTCTGCCGTTCCTTCAAATTCATCCTCTCATTCATCATCGGGATCGATCCATACCAATAACAACAACAACAACACCACAACAACGTTCGACATGGATCCATCAAATTCATCTGAAATTATCACCACCAATTCTTCTGTAAATAACAATAATTCTTCATCCTCATCTTCCTCCTCTACCACAGCAACAGCAACAACAGCAGTTGTGGGACATTCGTTATCACCACCGTCATCACAACAACGACAATCTCATACCGCTGTCAGTGGTCAAAATGCAAATGGTTCACCAAATTCTCCACGACGTAATGCTCTCTTCATGTTTAATCGAAAAAGTACAACTGGAATTCTCGGAGGAAATAATTTGGTGGTTGCATCCATGACTGGAATTACAAAATCAAAAAGTAATTCATCCAATACTTCTTCGTCGTCATCTTCAACAGTCCTTTGTAGTAGTGGATTTGATTCACCACAACCATTTATTATTGTAAATTTAAAGTCTGGTGAAGATTTGGTGGCATGTGACAGAAATGGAAAATCAGATCCATTTTGTGAGTTTACGTATCGGTATTTACCGAATAATAACACAAATTCTCAAATCGATTCATCACAGCTGAGAGGAGATTATTTAGTGGAAACTAAGAAATCCTCGACCATGAAAAAAACATTAAATCCAATGTGGGGAGAAAGTTTCTTTTTCAGTGTGAGAAATGTGGAACAAGTGGGTAATGATGATTATTTTGTGGGAGCTATTAAGGATGAATTGATTGTCACTGTTTGGGATTTTGATTTATTTCAATCGAATGATTTTATGGGTTGTGTGACGGGTACGTACATCATCATTTATTCTGAAAATGTCAATTCTAATTATAAGTTGAATGTCAACAAAATTGTGACTCCTGTACCTACATATCTGCCATTCACAAACGAACCATTTTGTTTTCTTTCATGTGAATATTATATCATTATTAATTGTAAATTGTTATGACAACAATTCTTTCTATTATCATCATTATTATAACTATTTCACACGTATGAACAGTACCTCTTAGTCAACTTTTACAAAATCAAACTCAAAAATTTTATTTAAAACTTGAAGGAGTACCCAAAGGGTTTATTTATTTGGAAATTACGGCCATCCATTGTGGACTAAATATTGATATGGACCATTCTGTACAAAATTCTCTGACTGCCACGACTCCTGAAAGTGAATCATCTCCGAGAAATACGGATGCTGGTCAAGATTTTGACATTCCTGAAATTTTCACATTCGAAAAATTGCTTGAAACAAATTCAACATTTAAGAATCTGTATGAAGAATACATGTCGAAACAATCCAGATATGAATATGAGCTTATTAAACCGCTCGGGGAGGGTGCTGTTGGATTGGTATTCAAGGCCATGAGAACTTTGACAAGTGACACTGATGCCAATAATAATAACTCAAACAATGAAAATGTCAATGCATCTCCTTCCATCGTTGCATTGAAAAAAGTCACAATAGATCACTGGCAAACTGCTCTCGAAATCTTGTACGAAATAGAAGTCATTCGATATTTGGATCAAGGAATCCTCTCTCAATGTGAAAATCTTGTACATCATCATCGAATATTTATTGAAACTATCAAACCCAGTGAAAAGAGATTCAAAAGAGGAGGAACCCATTTGAAACAACTCGCTCAGCAACAACGAAAGAATTCCATTCAATCTCTCCTTAAGGATTACAACGATGAAATTGTCATTTGTTTTGAAATGCCCTTATTCAATCTTGGTGACATGCAAAAATTCTTAGAAATGAAACAACGAAAAGGAAAGAAATTGGAAATGAAGACGTTCATTTCTTACTTGATGCAATTGGCTCATGCTCTTTCCTTAATGCATCATCCTGAATTGCGACATACCCAAGAACACGTTGGAACACGTGATGGAAATTTTAAATTTTCCAGCTCTACTCGAGAACAACAGTTATTACAACAACAACAACAACTGATGGATCGATCCATTTTGTGCCATCGAGACATCAAACCTCAAAATATTTTCTTTAGTGACGACGAATATCGAACGATCAAGTTGGCAGATTATTCATTCTTGGTTCGGCATGATCCTCAAGAATCTGAGAGCAATGGTTCGCATGATGGAGGGATGGATGATTCTGTTTTTAATGTGACAAGTCCAACTGGAAATTGTCATCCAACTTGGGATACTTATGGTTTAAAAACTACGAAATTATGTGGATCGATTCCTCACATGGCACCTGAACTTTATATTCAAATGATTAGTGATGATCCAACACTGACTCCAACGACTCTTCAGAGTAACCACACCAATTCAATCGAAATGCTCACAAACACAGATATTTTTTCGTTTGGAGTGGTCGCTTATCAATTAGTGACATTTGACACTAAGGTTGATCATTCTTTTTACAGGAGAATCATGCCTCCCCATGTTAAATTTCCCAACAGCAAAACTGACAAGAAGAAACAAAAAGAAGTCTACAATGAATTTATGGAAGAATTAGAATTCGAATTATTCAAATTGGTCGACTCGAATCGTTTCGACATGGAAGAGAACATGGCCTTTTCCTTGAAGGATCTCATCCTTAAATGCCTCAAATGGGATCCCATGGAACGACCTACCGCTTTACAATGTCGTTCCTTATTACTCGAATTGATGAACAAGTACGGAGAGGAAGCTTGAACGCCTTTAACATTTTGATCATTTAGATCTTACAAAACCTAGGTGAATAGGTGTTTAATCAATGTCAACAAAATATTTGTTGCTCATCACAAGACCCACATTCAACTTGAAAACTTCATGCATTACTAACCAACAGAAACACAGAGGTGTTGGGAGAAAGTACGCAATCGTGTGGTGGATTGTGAGAAAACCGTTTGAAAACCCGCCAAAACCCGAAACGACACCAACGACCTTCAATTTACGAAAAAAAAATACCCTCCTCGCTCTATCGCGTTACTTGTTTCGATAGGTTGGTTCTAAAGGTGCCGTTGATTCTCGGGAAGGCAAGATGAGTAAAGCGCTTGCCAAGTTTAAGAGGAATAAGAAGGCTGATCCCTATGAGAAGGCTGCGGAGGTAAGTCTTTGAATCGTTCCATTTCAGAACCATTGATTGATTGAACTGTGGTCCCATGCATGGTTGTATGCACCCATATATCGATCAATACTTCCGAATCTAATTGGTCATTATCTCTTACATGGGCTTCTTCATCCTGTCACAACCCACAACCCGCCCGAATTGATTCGTTTACAACAATCAATATTCCTTACTAAAGTCAATATTCTTGTCATACTTTATTCTTGTGGTAGTCGGAGAGGAATTTAGCTCCACTTCGGGAAACAAACTATTGCAGGATATATTTGAAAAACGTGCAAAGGCCTACGCAGATGCTGGTTTAAGTTTTGACGATTTATGCTCGCCAATGTTGCTGAGTAAGGGTCAAGATGAATTGTTTTATGGCTTTTGGGGACAAGTTTTGAATCGATCTCAAAAATCAAAATCATCAGGAGCAGCCACAGCAACCAAGATTATTCATCACTGGAAAGAACTGTTCTTTCAAATGAATGATCCTCGATTTCAACCTGATGACAAAAACAAGAAAAAACAAACAGAGGAACCCTCGCCCGAAGAAAAAAAGAAGCTTCTTTCACAGCCATCCAGGTTTTTTATTGTAACTTCGAACATTGATGCCGAATTTGTTAAAGAAGGTTTCAAAGAGAATGAACTGTATGAAACCAGAGGCAACGTGTTGACATGGCAATGTGCAACGCCATGCTGTAAAAACACCTTCAGTGCGAGAGAGGATTTTAGATTTGAAATTAATCAAGAGAGTGGTCGTGCACCTCCCCTTAAATATTCAGACAAATCTCATCAAAAGAAGAACATTTCAGATTTTGATAGTAGTACCTTACAACCCACCACCACAGAATTTGCAACTCTCGGTGAGGAAGATTTCGATTTTTATTCTGCAACAGGGAAAACAGATTATTTTCGAAGCAGATTGTATATGGATAAACCAGGGTTCTCGATGGGAAATAATGGCATGCAAGAAAAATTATTGCCATCCCAAATTGGAGAAAAACGAGGAGCCTATTATCAATTCTTTGCTCCCAAAGATGTGCCAGACAAATTTAAAAATCCTGAAAATTATCTGAGGCCTGGCTCTGCAAAACGTATTTCATATGTGTATGGAAAGAATAACTATGTGTTGGGATCATTGGTAGAAATTGGAAAAATGGCAGAGCAAGCATACACGAACGGAGCAGGCATACAATCGGGTCTCACAAGCCGAAGCCTTATTGAGAGGCGAGATGCCGTTCTACAAAGATATAATTTAATTTATGACGAGTCTGATGAAGAGGAGATTCCCAAGTCAGCCAAAAACAATGTACATAAGACTAACAGTTTAAAACTTGTAATTGAAAATAAGAGCGGACAAGAGACAAAGCTTGAACAATTTTCGGAGGACATTCATACTACTTTGCATGATTTTGCATTTTCAGGAGAAATTGAACCAACGGAAGAGGGTTTTATGGAAGTGACAATTATTGACCCAATGATTCATTATCATCAATTTTACACTGATCTTCACAATACTGACGAAATTGTGACAGAGAAGGATGTGTTAGAATTTCGGAAAAATCCACTTCCCATCATTCCAAGAGATCAAACTCTAGTGGCAGGCTCTGCAAATGTCACATACATCATTTCCATTCAAATCATTAATCTAGATGACGAATTGAGCGAGGAACCAGCACTCTCATACACCAGCAAAGTATGTCCAACCATTCGAAGGAAGAGAGAAGAAGACGGAATATTTGTTGACTCTGTCATCATTAATGTGAACGATGCCATTGCAAATATTGGAGGTAGCAGTAATATTGGTGCAGAGAAACACGTTCTTCCTACACGTGGAAAAGTGAGTGTTGTCGTTCAACCATCCAAACCAAAAGAGAAACGCAAGTCTTCAGTGCCGTCACTTCCAAAGGTTATACGAGTGGAAGAACAACCATGGCAACTAGTTGGAGAATATAACATGCGTTTTCTTCTGGAAACTCCTCCTTCATACTCCGCCAGCAAGCAAGCATCTAACATGGGGAGTAATGGCAATTCTCAGCTCTTTAAGGTTGGTTCGAAAACTCAAACTCCCCTTGTGAACGTGCGAATGTTGGATATTTCCCTCAAAACACGAGATTCTGTGCATTCTCTAAAACTGCGTGCCATACAGGGAGGGGAAGGTCGAAGCGTTGAGTTGGCCACCTTATTTGTAGACATGCCAATCACAGACTTTTCTACCGCGAATCCAGTACCTCAATTAAGTCAAGACAAGAAACCACCAAATACAACAACCACAACAGCATCAACATCGTCTCCTAATACCGCAACCTTTACACCTAACACTGCATTTTCGCAACAACAGTCACCAAACACCTTCAACACTCCGAAATCCTCAGTTTTTACAGAAAATATAGATTTTTCTTCCAGAAAAACACAACCTCATCAAGTATCTGACCTACTCAGTGGCCGTGTGAAATCTGCTGAAGATATAGACCTGTACAATCCTCGAAAACAACCCATCATTAATCGAATATTTTGTGAGACGTGTCGAGGAGTGGCTAGACCTCGTGTGAAAATGAATCTCACTGATGACAAATGGATCAAGACCAGTATCATGCCTTACAAAACATGGAGTACCAAAGTGAAAAAGGCCATTCAAGAAGAGGGAAGATCTATCGTTGTCTTGGAAGTTGGAGCTGAAGCCAAACTTCGAGCCATTACGGACATGATTTTAAAACAAAATTCAGACAGTGCCGAAATTATTCGAATTAATCCCAAACTTCGAGTCGTACGTGGCCAAAAAGAAGTGTTAAAAATTCCCTCTGGAGCAGAAGGCCAATATAATGTGATTGAAGATCCATCGAGTTCAGCTGCCATCAAAAAGATTGATCAGTATTTAACTGAAATTAGTGAACGTTTTTCCTCTAGAGTGTAAATACTCGACGAGTTGCGAATTTTAATACCTAACAAAAATATTAATACTATACCTAACAAAATAAGGTGTTATCGACACTATACCAATAATGAATCACCACCACCTTAAATAAAGATGCATGATTGCCTCCTCACGACTTTCGTGACAATCATTCACATACCATATCAGGGAAAGAAGACCATAAGCAATTTTAATCACAATCTCTTCATGAAATGTGTTGAGTTGAATGCGGGATAGTTTTCATCATCAATATTCATTTTGAAAGAAAGAAGAACCACCAATCGTTTCACACTCCGATTCGGAACGCCAAAAACAAGATGAAAAAATGAGTGTCTTGGATGTGGTTTCGTGAAAATGATTCATTTCTTTCAAGATCCTTAAAATTTCGTTTTTAATCAAATGATCACTAACCAATGAGAGAGATCCTTCTTTTTTACCAATGAATGAGGATTACCTTCTCTTTTCTCATTATAATATTTTGAATTTCAATTGAAAAACATCAACTCTTCGGCGGAGAATATTTTCGCTCAACTTTCTTCGCGCACACGAATGAGCCTCAAAGGAAAATTAATTAAAAAAAATGCCTTCCAATGCTTCGTCGGCAGCCCAAGAGCCTTCTCCCTCCTCACTGTATCGAAATACTCCACATCCGATCATGGTGGCTACAAAGAGTGTTTCACCCGTGGAGCAATTTTTGAGATCTGAGAGTGGAAGAATTACAGAATTTTATACGAATATGTGCTTTGATCTTTTTGTGGATTCAGATACATTGGGTTGGCTGGTTCTTAATCAAAAGTATTTGAAGGTGATGGAAGGAGGTAAGTTTGTTTTTTTTCATGATGATTTGGAGAGTAGAGTGGTTGTTATGATGGTCTGACATGATTACAAATTCGTTTGTGCGTAAATATGATCATGATGATTCTATTGAATTTGGAAACGTACTTGACTGTTTGTTTGTTTTTAAATCAACAAACCATGAACTTGACTTGTGATACCATACATTTTACTGCATGGTCACATTCATTCCACTTTCTTTTCGTGTCAATACATATACACTCTCTTATACATTATTTGAAAATTATTTTCATATACAACTCTCGGATTACTCTTTGACCAACTCCTCTCAAATTTGTGTCACTCCGAATATGTAGAGAATGAAAAGACCATCAAAAACGAATCTGACATTGTGCAGGCCTTGTCAAGTGGAACAAAGACTGAAACAGTTTCTGTCAACGTCATTGATGGCCAGTTTATTTCCGACATCAAATCCATGTTAGAAGTGATCGAAACACTTATCAAAACGAAACGTATCAAAACTCTCTTGATTTCTTCTGCAAAAAGCGTATTTTGTGCTGGTGCCGACATTAATATGATGTATCCCAACTTGGATGAGAAACTTGCAGAAAAGGCAGCCAAACATGGACAAGATGCAATGGATCGAGTGGCCAGCCTCACCGTTCCAACCATCTCATGCATCCATGGACCAGCATTGGGTGGTGGTTTTGAATTGTGTCTTGCCACTTCTTACCGATTGGCTAGTGAACACAAGAGTACCACTATTGGCTTACCTGAAGTCATGTTAGGTGTCATTCCTGGAGCAGGAGGTACCGTTCGATTTGGAAAATTAGTTGGTTTACAAAAGAGTTTGGAAATGATTTTACCTGGTAAGACTCTCTCAGCTGTTCGTGCCAAGAAAGCAGGCCTCGTCACTACAACCATTCCTTACGAAGATCGTTTCAATGGAGAATTTAGATTTTTGGCAGCTGCAAGAAATTATGCTGGAGCTAAGACAGTTGACAAGAATCCACCAATCGCTAAATACGAGCCACAAACGTTGAGAGACAAATTACTTGAAGGAAATCCTATTGGAAGAAAATTCGTTGCTCAAATGGCATTGAAAAATCTCGACAAGACCACACGTGGCAAATATCCTGCACCATATGCTGCTCTGCAATCTGTATTTAATGCTACCAAACCAGGAATGTCCAATGGTCGTGCTCTTTTAATGGAAAGACAATTATTTGGAAAGATGGCTGTCACTGCTGAATCAAAGAACTTGATGGCTGTGTTCTTTATGCGTGAGAATGCCAAAAATTGGAAGAGAAAATTCCCCAAGCTAGGCAAATTGAAATCGGTTCGTAAAGTGACCTATGATCCAACTATGGTCAAACAACCTGGATCTGTTGCACCTTCGATTGCTGTCATTGGAGCTGGTGTCATGGGAAGCGGTATTGCTCAATTGTTCGCTCACAAGAACTATCCAACATTTATGAAGGACATCAAACCTGAATTTGTCAAGAATGGCATGAACATTGTTGAGAGAATTTTCATGGATGACTATGTTAAGAAGAATAGAATGTCCAGAGAGGAAGCACTCTTCAGAATTAAGCTCGTCTCTGGAGGTGTTGAATATCCAACTCAAGCCTCATCAGGCAATGGAATTCAAGTTGTCATTGAGGCTGCCGTTGAGAATATGGCTCTCAAGAAGAAGATTCTTCAAGAATGTGAAAATACTCTGGCTTCTGCAAACGGTGACGTTATTTTTGCCACCAATACATCCACACTCTCCATTAATGAGTTGGCTAGTGTTTCCAAACGTCCTGACCTCGTAGTAGGAATGCACTTTTTCAATCCTGTTCACAAGATGCCTCTAGTTGAAATTATTCGAGGCAAAAAGACATCCGATGAGACTGTGGCAACTATATACAAACTTGCATTGGACTTGGGTAAAATTCCTATTGTGTGTCATGACGGTCCTGGATTTATCGTGAATAGAATTTTGGGAATTTACATGACCGAAGCAGGTAAGTTTATTGTTCAGCAAATGCCTCCAATTAATTGTTCTTGTTATTTACTTTGGAACTTACTTTCACATATGAAAATATATCTATTGTAACGTTCATCATATATCTATGGTAACATTATTATTCACATTATTTACTACTACTTGTATATCTATTGTAACTTTAATCTCACATAAGGCCGCTTAATTAATGACGGAGGAGAAATTCAACAAATTGACAAGGTGATGGTTGAACAATTTGGAATGCCAATGGGTCCATTCAGATTATTGGACGAAGTTGGTACCGATGTTGCCTATCATTCGGGTGAAACATTGAAAGTATTGGGTGCTCGTTTCACAGAAACTGCCACAGGAAGTTCACTTTTCGATTTGAAAAAATTGGTCGATGCTAAATTATTAGGTAAAAAAGTTGGAAAGGGAATCTTTGTGTACGGAGAGGAAGCCAAAAAGCTTAAAAAGGGTGAAATTAATCCAGAATTGTTGCAAGTGTTCCCAGGATACGATCCCAAGCTTCGTCGCAAGTTTGCCCCTGAAGAAATTATTGATCGTTGTGTGTTATTGATGGTCAATGAGGCATGTATGATTTTAGAGGAAGGCGTTGCTGAGACTCCACAAGACATTGATGTTGGAATGATCTTTGGAACTGGTTTTGCTCCTTTCCGTGGTGGATTATTGCAATATGCCGATTCTAAGGGAGCTAAATGGATTGTGAAGAGATTAAAGGATTTAGATGAAAGATATGGAGCTAATGGAACACGATTCAAGCCAAGTCCTCTTCTTTTGAGAATGGCTGAGAACGGAGAACGTTTCTATCCAGATCGACCTGTTGTGACATTTGTTGAGAGAAATGTTCCTCCAAGACCCAAATTGTAACCAAACACATGTGTGTCAACTTTAAATTGCGATTATTATAAATTCTTATTTATCCTTAAACAATTCAACGATTTTCTTACGAACAGGCATAAAAATTTAAATCATACGAGAAACAATTTGAGAGTGTTTATAAAATCCAAAACTAGTGTGTACAAGTCAATTATGACCAAATTCTTCAATAAAAGTGTGTTGTCAAATGCACCATTGATGGTGGCAATTGAATAAATTTCAACACCTCTTTCATGTCATTCACTTGAATTCAAAATTGAAATATACACAAAGAATAGATCTGTATCTTGATGAGGAAAGCAAGTCCGCTCCGTTACTTCCAGAAATTGGTTCACTTGGTCGAACCTATGAATAAAAATACCGTTTCTTTTTTCCAACATCACCAATATATTATCTAATAATTTAATTTTCTTGTTTCTTTTTACTCATCATGGTACAAACACCAGATCGACACTGTACAGAATTGCCGGAACATGATGATTCCGATGAAGAGGATGTTCTAGATTCCGATGAAGAATTCACCCGGGTGAGAGGACATCCTTGTTTTGCGCTGGTATCGTTTCCTTTGACGTAATCATAAAGGTATTCGATACCACTAATGATTAATCACAAGACCATTTTTTTCTTTTTTGAAAATTCAAAATTTAACGAACGCTTTTTTAAAAAGTGCTCGATTGTCAATTCTTGAATCGGCGAAATAAAATTTGCACGACTCTCAAGTCAATATCAAATTCAATAATAAAATTAAATATTAAATTTATATATATTTTATAATTAATATTTAATAAATAATCATCGCAATAAGGATGAATACATCATCACCCAGGATGTATAGCTTCCTCAAAGAAGAAAAAAAATGTCTCACGACAAGGTTTCCATTCTGACTTTCTCCGAGGCCATTCAACAACACTTTTCGGAACAACAACATAATGAAAAACCGACCACTGCTGTTGAGCACAACTTGAATCTACAACAACAAATTCATGAAATATTTACGAATGGCATGTGGGATTGTGCACCAAAGAATATTCTGCCAAAATCATCTCCATTATTACCTCTGGTTGGTTTTTTGTTCAATTCCGATCAGGGAAGTACCAGTGAGAGTATGATTGCCTTGTTTTATGATTATTTTGGATATAAATTGACGGCAATGGTTTGGATGACATTGTTTATGATTTGGTTGAGTGCTGGAATGATTTTTGGATTACCCTTTTTAGATGTGACGTTAGGGAGAATGGGTGTATTTGTGGGAGGTGTCCTACTGTGTCTGTTCATGTCATATCTTGTTTTGGAGAAGGTGTTGAAACCAATGTTGATGAAAGATTTTTCGAAATACATTCAAAAAAGCAAGGAATCGAACGAGTTGGGTGATATTGCCAATTATTATGCAAAAAATTCCAAGAAACCATTGAATCGATTCTTTTTGGCTTATATTGGAGAAGAGCTGGTTGGACATGTGGCGATTGATGAATGGCATTATCCAGGTGAAGGAGAGGATCAGGTGTTTCGTCAACTTGATGAAGAGTTTTCTAAACGTAATGATGGCAGAAAGCCACTCATTGTTGAACTTCGAAGAATGAGTGTCAAGAGTAGTCATCGAGGAGCTGGCATTGCTAAAAAATTGATAACTCATCTCTATGAATATGCCAAAAATCAATGTCATGCAGATTATCTAGTTCTCAAAACATCGAGTTTGCAGTATGGAGCACGAAAATTATATTCCAATTTTGGTTTTGAGTTGAAGAGAGTGGATAATATTGTACCACCTGTGTCACTGTTCCATTTTGTTTTAGATCTTGCAAAGAGTAAATAAGTGAGTGACAATTCTAGATCAATTTGTATGCAATACAGGTGCATGTGTGACAAGATTATTCTATATTATGATAATCACTGATACACATTCAAAGGATGCTCATTAATCAGATTATAATACTCGAGTAATTCAGAATATTTCATAAATCACTCCTTCTTCAAGCTAGAACCACGATCACTAATGTGGAAAAGATTCCACAATGTTTTCAAGACATGAATGGAAAATTGAACACTCTTAATGGCTCCATAAGCGATATTTGTTGCACCCGCATGAATACCCAATCGTATGGCAACTCTTCTTGAGATGAGCATCAATCCAATAGTAGTCAGAATTTTCGCAACCAAAATGATCAATCCATTGAATGGTAAAAACATGAAAACAAATTTCAAAAATCGGTGTAAGGTTCGATTTTTCCTTACAATATACGACGAGGCAATTAAAATAAGCAAGTCCACTGTAATGTCCTCTCTCGTCTTCAATTGAATAATATTTTCGAGTTGCATTTTCTGTATGTATTGATTTTGTTGCAACTCCTCCACCGTTTTGTAGTATTTTTGCATGAAGGACGCAAGTGATGATTTGTGTTGTTCGACCTCTTCGTTTAAATCACCAACAGTCTCATTCAGTTCTTCCACTTTTGAATGTAGCGCATTCACTGTCTTCTTACTCTTGTGTAGTTCAAGTTGAAGTTTATGAGACTTGACAGCGTTGGCAAAATTTGCAACTAAATTAATGGAATTAAGCTTAAAATTCAAAATATTCATTCGATGTTGTTTCACATGAAATTGGTTCAGCAATAACATGGCACTCCTAATGTCTCCTTTTTCTTCGAGATAATGGTGAAATAAAGCCTGATGCCTCGACTCTTGTCGTGTAATCATGGTTGTGTCGTTTAAGGTTGTCTCTCCACTACTTTGAAGTTGTTGCAATTGTTTTGCGGTCGATGCTTTGAGAGGCTTTAAAATATTATCTGCATTGAATTGTTCAAAATCTGAGATATCCATTGTGCTAGTGTCATTAGCATTTGGTGATGATGAAGATTGAGCATTTGAAATTTTTTCTGCGTTAGGTGTTGAGAAATGTTCGATGGAAGTGTTTGACTCATTTTGACGTTTTCGATTGGCAGAATTAACTTTTGGAAAGGGAGACGTTGAATTACTGGTAGTAGATTTTGGAAAAATTGATGGTGAAGACTGTACATTAAAGGTATTAGGAGTTAGAGGTGTGCTTATGGTGGAGGAATTTGTTGTCGTTGATATTGGTAGTTTTGGAGTTGTTGTTGTCTGCTGCATGTTCATGACATCTAGCGAGTGATTGGTGGTGTGTCGTTTGTTGTTGTTGTTGTTGTTCTTGGTAGGTGTTGAAAAATTGGTCGTTTGCAATGAAGAATCATCCGCATCTTCAAATAATTTTTCATAAATTTCCGATTCGGAATTTGTCTTGTTGGTGGTTCGGTGAGCCTCACCATTATCATCTGCCATTAAAACAGCATCCATAGAAGGATATTTTGTAAATAATGAAGGAGACCGAACTCCATCTTTTGTGGTTCTAGATAATTGAGGATCCTTTCGATAATCATTCTTAATAGGACTCGGAGCTAATTGAACAGTTGAACCATTTAAATTCGGAGAAAAGTATTCAATTTCTTCATCCAATGATGCAGATGTCGTATGATGATGTGATATTGTGCTCTGATGATGAAAATTATTGTTCTGGTTTAAACCATGAATATTATTAAAATTATTCTTTTGATTATTGTTGTTACTAGGAGAGTTGATCAAATTATTTTCTGTCTGTTGTGAGGATGATGGAGGAGGGGATGATGTTGCTAGGGTCGAAACACCATCCATTGATCTGGATGGAGTGTGTCGTTTCGGAAACATTTTTTCTAAATTTTTAAACAAATCAAAAAAAAACGCCTAAAAGAACAAACTCTCCCAATTCGACAGTTGAATCTCTAGTGAGATCTCTATAAGGATGGTTTAGTAATATCTACTTGGTACTATCAATAATAATTTAATAATAGTAATACGATCAATTTTGTTGTTATTGTTATACAAAAAAAGATGGTCTAATGTCACCACTCTCGCGCATATTTTCAAAATTCATCATTTCATCATTGAAAATTAAATCATTCGTACGAAACATTTAAGCCAACCAAGAAGCAGCAGCTTCATCTTCGTTTTGAGTCGTTGCTGCTATAGTTGTTGTTGTTGTTGCTTGTGTGACTTGAGCTGTTTGAGTATCGGCAGAGGCAACTTGTGCTTCAGCAGTGCCACCACTCTCTGCCATTTCGAGATTCGACTCGGATTCATCATTCTCTTCTTCTTCTTCATTATTTTCTTCTTCTTTAGAATTTTGATCCGATTCATTCAAGTCCTCTCCAAATATTTCTTCATCAGCCATTTCATTAAATTCATCAAATGAGAGAGCGATCGTAGAGGTGGAGGCTTCATCCGATAAGACATATCCTTCCGATGATGCGGAGAGAGTGAGAGCATCGACTGTAGAGAGGACATTGGAGAGTGTGTTGGCCTTGGATGATGATGCAAGGAAGCCACACACCAAGGAAATTACAGTTAGTGAGAGAAGGATGAAGAGCGTGGAACGGTTATTGGCTTGCATTTTTTTTATGTGGTTTGATTAAAAAAGAATTGACATTTGACGTGTGACCTGTTCTTCGTACAATTCCTCAATAAATCTCAGAGCTCAGAAATTCTGGTCAATTGATCAACAAAGAAAATGCATCAATTAGTATCTCCACCAAAATGTTTAATATAAACAAACTCTATAATTGTGGAATTTCTGAATTTATTTCACTTGAGAACAGTAGTTGTTGTAGTAGTGGAATGACAGTTGTTGTACAATTAAGGATCGTATATTTGTTTAATACTTCCGTCTACCTTTCTGAAACATTGGGAGTTTGCGCGAATCTCAAGATCTACGGAGCGAGAACGATTTGAAAAGAAAAAAATTTAACTTCCACTGTATTATAAATATAAATATTGAGATTCCCTTCGCATCGCGATTCGGGCACAACCCTCTTTCTTTAATGGACCAACATGTTGACCTCAATGATAAGTTCTCCTTCCTCTCCCTCCTGCAGAACGATGAGTTGCATTAGTAGTAGCAGCATCACTGGTCAGAACAACAGGATCGCCATCCTGAAGAGCAGCCCGAGATCATCTTCCATCATGTTCATCCATAGAAATAACAACATAAATAACATAAACAATTCCAACTTGAACATGAATACAGACTCAGCAAATCTTCTCCCTCCACAACAACAACCATCCGTTTCTTCTCCTAAATTTTCCAAATCATCCGTTATGATGGGGGAATCCTCATCATTGGAAAATCGGTTGAGAATATTGCTTCCTCCCATTCAACAGCAGCAACAGCAACAACACCTCCCACAAGCCTTATCTCCTGCTTCATCCGCACCCGTAAGCAGCAACACAGAAGATACCATCTCTCGACCCTCCGTCAATCCGTTGAGAAACGATTCCGAAACATCTGCAGATGTACATCGACTGTTCCATCACGTAAAGATACCACTCCACGACAGCATGATTCCTCAACAACAAGCAACTTCTCAACTTGAGGCAACTCCAAACTCCAAACCTTCCTTTCCATTGAGTTTACAACTTCAGAACCTTTTGCCCTCTCCAAATGGTTTCTCCCAAAAAGAACCCGAACTCACATCGGTGCGCTCAATATCGTCCAAAAGTCATTCTTTGAGAATAACAAGTGCCACGTCCACTTCGTCATCCCCACAACAACATAGAATACCACCTTCTTTCTCCTCAACACCGAAATCAGCGTCATCAAAACTCCAAGCTCCACTCTCTGCTCGTGTTAGAAAATCAGACTATTGGAAGATGGAAGAACCAGTGATTAAACAACAAGCAACACCACCCTCAAAAGCTTCTTCCTCTTTCAATGGTTGCGTTTCCTGTGGTAAGGATAATGTCACACTCTCAACTACATCTGATGAAGTCCTTTCTCCTCCGGAACAGCACAATTCCTCTCGAAAAAGTCCAAACAAACATCATGAACGACACTGGAATACCAGAATAGATCGAAAATTGAAGGATCTGGAATTCTTTTATTCGGGAGGTCCTACACGAGTGTGTCACATGAAATATCTTGACGATGAGGACACAAGTTATTATAACAATATCTCTTTGAAACAACCATCATCTCCAATGATTAATCTAAAAGACGCTACACCAAAACCTGCAAAGATAAAGCAACCCTTAACTCCTGAAGTGATTGAAAAACGAAGGAAAAACAAAGAAAGACTGAAAAGGTAGGTTCAACGAGTTGTTGTTTGATTTATATGATATGAGTACATTGTTGACATTTTACTCCCTCACAAACATGCAGCATCAACGAAAAACTCCATCAATGCAAACAAGATATCAAGAAAACTCACGAGCAAGTTGAGAAGAGGATGGAACAACTGGAATTATTGGAACGTTTAGCGAATAAAAGCAGTCTTTAGCCATCATGGGAGGAAGGCCTTGATGATTTCTAACGTTTCCCATAGTAAACCATGATTCAATTCAGAAAATTATGAGGTCAGCTATCATATTCAATGAGTTGCCTTAACAGTTTCTTTTACTCAATGGCCTACATGAACAATTGCCAGCATCAATAATTGTTACACTGCTTAATGTGAGTACAAAACATGACAATATCCTCTCCTAGGGGCTCCGTTGGAGTCGTGTTGCACACACTTATGGCCTTGGTACACTTGTCTTTACATGGATACAAATTTCTCACATAACCTCCTTTATCTTGACATAACGGAAACACTGCATGGCACAACAATTCATGAACCAACTCCTTACATTGTTGTGAAGGCACTTGTCCACGAGCATTGTCCCAATTCATCAAATTGTAATACAGAGCAGCGACATAATCTGCCTTTTTCAAGGCAACATCTTCACTTTCATGAGTTCTATTGTAATCCAGAATAGACGTTGGATAATTCACTCGATTTTCGCAAAATTTCAAATCCATTTGATTCATCTCGGAACTAATGATATCACACGATTTTTGAGAAGCAAGAGAAGGATTCCATTCTCGACTGTTTTGAGAGGAGGCTAGTTGGCTTTGAATGATTGATCTCATCTTGGTACTGTATGCAGCAACATTTGAATCACGAGGATGCAGCGTTAAAAACAGCAGCATCACCGAAAGAGCAAGAATGGTCCAAAACGCAAAATAATTCTTCATTTTTTTTCAAACCAGCAAAATTTGAGCAAATTTCTGTAAATTTATCGTTAAGTTAGAACACGCTCATGTAAGGACATGTCAAGAAAATCACAAAGGATATTGAGGTTCTGCTTTTTTCTTTACACTTCATTTTCCTAAGTTCTCCAAATACAATCAACATTTCACAAGTTTTCATCATACTTCCTATCAAAAGGAACGCTCTCTCATGGCAAATCTCCAGTCATGTCACTCACTTGCATGATTTTAAATCCCCACAACACTGACCAACACCATCCAACTACACACATGGATGTGAAAAATTGTAAAAATGCAACAATAAGAGTGGGCTTCATTTTCTCTGATTCGTCCGTCATGATCGACGCTAAAGCAGTTCCTAAACCAGGAACGAAAATATTGAACAGAAGAACAATGATTCCGAAACCAGGGACTCTTGGCGTGCTATCTTCGAGCAAACCCATCTTGTTTTTTTTAATATTATCAAAGATTGTTTTTCAATTAGACCAAAAAGGAAATTGTGAATGTTTGGTATTTCAAATGAAAATCTAATTCATTCTTTTCAATTTTTTATTTACAACAGAAATCTCATTAATCTTTAGAATGATTAATTCAATTTATTGGCATTCATTAATTGTTGCTTCTCTTGCTTAATTTTCACCCAAAATTGATACGATTGAGTTGTGATAAATCTCGAAAAGGTATCTGACAAGTTTTGAATCAAGTCACCCTTCAACGAATCCAAAGATTTCAAAATTTGTTGACTATCCACCGATTGCTTTTCATTCACCGTTTTCAATAATGAAGTGCGTGTGTGAGATGGAATATTCACTTCATAGGCAGAGGAAGCAGTTAAAAATTTTCCAATAAAATTCTCCAATAATTTCACTTGTTTTGCACATTCTAATTCTCTCAATTTGTGAATTGTGTACAATTCCATTAATTGATGATAACAAATGAGATTTTCCTTTGAAAATTCTTTCACTGTGAATTTTTCAAATAATCGCAACGCCAATTGATCTTGTAAAATTTCAAACAATTCGTTTTGACAAGCTCCAGATTCGAGAGATTCTACGGATTGATCGTAGAATCTTTCATTATGACTAACATTCCATGCATTCCTTCTATATTTGAAAATATAAACGAGAAGTGATAAATCACCAAACACCAACACATAGAGTACAAAATATACTACCGAGAGAATTAATCTCACAATATCCATAATGAGTGAATTGCTAAATGCAGAATTAGAAGTATCGAGTGAAGTATTGGTCGAAATGAAAAATCCCAAACTCACAATACCAAAAACATAGGACGCCAATAGAACTCCCAAACACAAAATAAAAAGTAAGCTTTCAGCTCTGAAGAAGAGAGGATCTTCCTGAATGAAAAATCGATACATGGATGAGAGAGTGAGATCTTTGGTTTTTTTGATGTAAAAATCTTCGAGTAATTTCTTCTTTTTGGGATTTGAATCACCTTCCATTTTGGATGTCGAAGTGTCACTCAATTCAATGGTGGATTGAGTAGAGGCATTGTAAGATGGCACTTGAATCGAAGTGTCAACAATTGGTTTGGCTCGATATTCATAAATCAAACAGTACAATAAATCGCACGTGAAAATAATGGTCACACTGACAAGTGACACCACCAAAATGAAACCCATGACACTACTTGTCACAATGGTGAAAGTAACTGAAGTGAATGATTGTTTCGAGGAGTCGGATTGAGCAAGTTCTTGTCCAACTCTACCAATGGAGAGGCCTGCAAATATCACAAAGATCAGAATGGAAATTACAATAAGACTTGTGAAATACAATTTCTTGGAGGAGAGCAATCGATAGAAAGAAATTCTCTTATCCACATGTTTGTCATTCATATTTTCATCAGACATGAATGAATACATTCTTCTCAAGAGTTGATAACGAATCACTTGAATGACAAATGTCAAAACAGTCACACAAAATGCAACGCTCACAATAATGGATGAAATATAAGTGATGGTATTCAATGCAAATGGAGTGTTTGATCCACTTGAAACTAATCCAATCATGATACTTGCTTTCACCATATAGCTCAGGAAAGATTCCAACAAAATTGAAATCATTCCCACAAAAGGTGCAATATATTTTGCTTTCACTGGTTGTGAATTTCTGAAAATGATGATTAGAATCAAAATGGTGGCACTCACAATGACAAACAGTAATCCAATTCCAACGTCAAATGCCCACAAAATGTAATATGCAGTTTTTTGTTCTGTCGTGTAATTGATAAATGAATTTGAACTAAATTCTACAAAGGTTGCAAATTGTGTGGTGTGATTACAGACACATGAAATAATGTAATAATTTGACATTTTTACCTGGCTTGTCAAATGGCATCCATCATCTTTCCAATCATTCACAGTTTCATTCCAATATTTACAAGAGACGGTAGCATTGGGTTTTTCCAACTCGGTTGCAGAAACATTAAAAGTTAACACTAAAGGATCGCTCAATCCACTCAAAGGGAAATAATTACCATCCGAATTGATACATCTCAATGAAACGACTGAACTTTGAATTTTTGAAGTTCCATTGTTGGTGGTGGAGGGATTTGGATTTTCAAGATAGGTCACTAATTCAGCTCCATACAATCCTGCCGTGTCATTGAAAATCACAGTCGAAGGCATGAGCACTCCATTGGAATCATCCGAATCCATAAAAGTTCCATTAAAATTGGCAGCAAAGTCCTTTCGAATGGTGAAATAGAGAGAAGAAGTGCTGAGACGTTTTTCTTCACTGGGTGACAAGGAATCCACAATGGTTGAAGCAAAGAGTTTGACCAATGATGGAGTTTGAGATTTCATTTCAGAAAGTGGAATCATGTTGGAGAGAGTAGAGGCCAAACTTGAGAAAATTGATGAATCTCTCATACCGATAGGCATGACATTGACATTATTTCCTGTCACTCGATTATTGGAAGCATCTGTTCGCAATAAGGAGAAAAATTTTGAAAATGTCGATAAAATCGTATTGGCACTGTCAGCTGCCATTAATCTTACAGAATTTGTTGCATTGTAGGACCACATTTCAATAATTCGAGAAATATCTAACATTTTCCCAGTATCTTGCACGGTCATGTTTGAAATCATGGATTGAATTCGATTAAAGAGAGCTCTTTGAATTTGATCCACCAATTGAATATCTCCAAATTGATACATTCTTTGAGTCATTCCCATAATTCCTTTGAGTTGCATGGGAGAGAAGGATGCACTTTTCTGTTCGATAAATGTCAATACTGAATTAAGATTTGTTGGAATTACACAAACAGCATCCTGTAATAGAAAAATTTTTGTAAATGATTGATTGACATCTTTCACAAACATGACCAGTTGATGTTTGTAGGAATAACTAATCGAGTTGAAATCTGAAGAATTAGTTGGAGCCATTTGACCTGGAATTTGTCTAAAGCTTGGTGGTAAATAGGCATATTGAACAGAATTTGTGGAGAAATCAGTCACTCGGATGGCAGCTGTCATTAATTGTGACATGGGAATGTCTGAAAATTTATCTCTTAAATCACTCAAAGAAAGTGAACTCACAATCAATGGATCTAAATATCCATACGCATATAAAACATTACTATTTGGAATCACAGAGTCTGTATAAACGACATTTTGTCCAGAAAATTTGAAAAGTTGTGTAAATGTTGCAATCTGTGGAAACACACTCATTGGAGGCAATGTTGGAAATTGCAAATTAAAATCTCGTGGAGTTCTCAAATAAATCGAACTTTTGGCAATGATTCGATTTTTCAAATCTGTGACAAAACAACTCACTTTATACAGAGCATCCAACTCCATATCCTTATCTTGAGATAAAACAATACTCGAAAATCCAAGTGAATTTTCTTGAGTCAATGGTTGCAATGTGTTATAAAAATTCGAAGGACGACTCGAATTTCTTCGAGACATCAAATCTAGAGCTCCCAATGAATTGGAAACAATTCGTAGAAATGACCAATTGTATCTCAAGGTGACTCCTTTTGGAATATTCCATCCACCCAATCGAGCAGTCAATGCAAAATTAGTCAAACCCATGGGAATGAATGGTTGACCAGTGAGTGTATCCAATGAAGGAGGAGACGAAGGATCAATGACAGAAATGGGTGGAATTGAAATATTCACAAATAATTCTGAATTTGGAGGTTTTAACATGGGAATGGGTTTTTGTAAAATTTCACTTAATCCATCCGAAGAGTAGACAATGATTTCAAACTGAGCTATAATTCCGCTAATTCCAGTTAATAATTGCATGGCAGGAGTCGGTTCCAACTGAATCAAATAAACTCCTTCTGTAAAATTTGCAGAATTCTTTGGAGTCACGACAATGGTTGTGTTGGATGCGGATCGTGTGATCGTTTCACAGCGAAAATATTCCACTAATGGTTGTTGTTGCTGTAACACGGCAGATTCTTTCACACCACATTTTGTGACATTTGACAAGATAGAGGATGGCATCAAAGCTGGGATGAGAGGTGTCCATTTATATGAAACTGAGAGTGTCAGAGATGAATTGTTATTGTCTGGAATATTGAGTACATGAATGGTGTTATCATTGTAATACCCAGAATTTTCATCACCCATATAATTGGGATAGATTTTAATATTGGATAGATTTTGAAGAGAAAAGAGAGTGGAAGGACGCGACGAGGTGCTCACGATGGCCGTTTCATGAGAGATCTCAAAGTGAAAGAAAAAAGGAAAAGCAAGATGAAGAGAATGTGAAGGAAACCGACGAAGAATTTCTTCTTTTTGAAGGAGAAGGTGGAATATTGAGGGAAGGAGATGGAGTGTTGCGAGAGGAGAGGTGTGGACATTGCAGATCGAATGATCATGGTGATGTTGGGATAATGAATGGTGCTGATTTTTTTTTTGTGGATGATTCGATCGACAAGTGACAATTCGAGGAAAACAATGCCGTTTCATGTAGCTGTTGTTCCGATGTTCTCAAGGAAGGAACTTTTCTCAGTGATTCATACTATACGTTTACTTCAAACAAATAGAATCTTTGGAAAATGAGGAACGGTTTTCTGATGAGATTTTCAATTGTCATGCTGGAAAAGAGTCATGTTTGGAATGTCAATTTATTGCGTGTTAGTTACTTCTTGCATCATCGTGAATAGCAATTTCCACAAATTCATCGCAAAAGACATTTTTGAGTAATTTACATTTCAGGAAATTGCCAACTTTTTCACACACTGTTTGCATTCACTCACTTCACAGCAACAAAGAACAACCAAAAAAACAACACCATCTCTCTCATCATCCTTGGTCCATCATCAACACTACAACAGCAACATTCAAAATGGTTCGAGAATCAAGACTTCCTTTCATGACCAGAAAAAAGACCAAACCAAGTTCCGTAAAAAGACAAACCAATATTAAAGGAACTGCGAAAGAGGCAGAGAATCGAACTGATTTTATTACTACCAATAAACAAGATAAGGTGTTGTATTCTTCACCTGCGAGTAAGATTCAATAAGAAGAAGAAGAATTCTCATTAGATGATTTTGTGATCTCTAATGTCATTGAAAAAGATGTACTTTTTCAATAAATGTGAGGAGTTGTTTTTTAAAGAATAATTTCTTGGAGAGATCTGGAACACGATATTCATATTACTACTCTCCAACATAATAACATTTACATATTACTTCTCTAGTTGCATGCACTGAGAGGATTGTCGGTTTCATTGTTTCCTTATTTGTCAAGATTTTTTGTGCTTCTTGAACTTTTTTGAAAGAAGAAGAATTTCAAAAAAATATAATTATTAGTAATGATGACGCTTCTTGGGAATTTAAGTCTTCTCGTTGCAATGGTGCTATGCGTGGTTGTGCTGCTGCTGCTACAACAACAACCATCATCGTCATCCTCAAACGTTGTGGTTGCCGTGTCATTGGTTTTAGGAGCAAATGCTCCTTCTTCTTCTTCGGAAACCATCTTTCATGATCGTTTTGCTTTCAGAAATTGTTCCTATGAACAACGAATACCACCCTCACCACAGCTCTCTAACAACCGTTCATCATCATCATTCAACAACAACACCAATTTATATAAATTTGAGCGAATTCCATTGAATGAACAAGTATTTTCTCAATTCCGAGAGTTGCCTTTTGGTTTTGGATGTGAGAGTGTTCAACTTCCTCAAACCATCGTTGAAGATGATTTTGCCATTTATATTTATTCAAACGGCATTAAAAACTCGGAATTCTACTCACCGATATCCACCTCCAAAGAACGTTATGATTTATGTGAGAAGTATCAGTCGATACAGGAGAGTTGTGTGGATTTGATGTGTTCTGACTCCTCAAGTACTCAACACTATATTTGGAACGATACACTAGTGAACTATTGCCAATATTGTCGTAATGCCAAAGGATTTGTTGAGTATCATCTCATGTTGCATGATAGTGAAATTGAAAAACCTCATGGTGGAGTTTGTGCCAATATTTCAAAGTTTCCCTCTGCCTTTTATTGTGGAATTGCCAATCGAGGAATTCCATTGAATTATCAGAGTGGATACTTTATCAAATACTCGAGGAATCCATATGTGTGTTATTGTGCGAGTGAGGATCGATATTCCTCTTCATGTGAACACTTTTGGAATGATCAAGATACAGCGTTTGCCAAAATGACTTTGATCTTGATTCTTATGATTCCTGCTTTTTTGGTGTGTCTTATTGCGTATGCTCTTCCTTTGATGAGGAGTTTCATACGAAAACAAAATCTCACCATTGCTAATATTTTCAGTGTGATCATTATGGAAGCATCTTGTTGCTCGATGCTTGTGGGTGGATTTGCAGCGCCTTTTCACAATGCACTCAATTATACCACGCTCTCTTCTAGTTTATTTATATATTCCTAACGACTGGAGAACGCAAAAATTGCATAATTTTTAAAAGCATTACGTTTGTGGCATTGATAATCTTTGTACTATGTCTAAGTGCGTGCATTATTCTTGAGGTATTGGTTTTTACTTATAACTATGCAAGTATTGCATATATTTTACTGTTGGTGAATTATGTCAACTTTTTTATTCCATTGCTGATTAATACGCTCTTATTCATTCTACTGTCTCTAAGGTTATATTTTGCGTTTAAGAAGAAAACGGCCATCTCGTTCTTTAAATCTGATGTAAGTTTTGTTGGTGCATCCTTGTTTGAAATAACTGGAATTGTTGATATTTGGAATATTGTCATGTGTTATGGGTATTATTGATATATTGCTTGAAATAACTTAATATGTATTATTGATATATGGAATTGTTGGTGCAATCTAACTTGTTGCTTGAATAATGTCATGTGTTTTATGGAATTCAATACTCATGAAAACAGTACTTTCGTGAATTTGTTGTTCTTTGTTGCTTCGATTGGTGCTCATTCTTGACATGTCTGCTTTCTAATCTCTTTCGAGTGTATGGAACTTCTTTTGCCCACTATGTCCTGTGTAACTTATCCGAGCTCATCAGCATTACCTGTTCGTGCATGTGTTTTTGCGTCATTTTGTACATTGTTTTTGATAAGGAACGATTTTATGACTGCTATTCATTCATTGTGAAGCCACTGAAGAGATATTTCCAACAACGAAAAGCCAATCAAAAAAAGAAAGATCAATTACTCTTGTTGGGTAATGAACAAGAAGAATTTGACGTCATTGGGAATTCCTCTTCTCAATACAACAATACCATTGAGACGTCGTATACCACTGTGGACACATCACCTCAAAGCTTTTCCATCATGGAATCATCTATTGTGAGTCGTTAACATGCTGCAAGTATTGATGGCATCTTTGCCAATTTCTGTTCATTTCTTGAGAGCCATTCTAGAAATTTCAACTCGAATGGGTTACCGACACGGACGTGAATGGGTCATTTTGATAGACATGTCGATCTGCAAACTTCACCATGCAACCCGGACTGTTTTTTTATTGACGCTCCGCTCTGAGATGGAACATGATTCGATTGTGTTTTTGCCTTTAAAAATCGATATAACAGAGAAAATTCTTTGAAAACAAAAAGACACAGCAAGCATTTCACACACATATTTTGCATACAACACCCATTCAACACTCACTCTACAGTCATATGACAACATGTCCACTCCAAACTCACAAACCGTTTCCAATGTGAAATATAGATACCTCGTAGAAGAACCCATTCTTCAATACATTCGTCAAGTAGGTATTCGTGAACAGCCCATTCTCCAAGAATTGCGTTTGAAAACTGCAGAAAAGCTTGGAATGTTGAGTTTAATGGTTTCTTTTCCCGAACAAACTCAACTCTTGCAAATCATACTCAAACTCATTGGAGCGAAACGAATTTTAGATATTGGAACTTTTACCGGCTATTCAGCATTAAGCTTTGCATTGGCTACTACTGACACACAAGCTCAAATCATTACTTGTGACGTCTCTGATGAATATACTTCCTTGGGAAAGCCTTATTGGGAACGCTCTGGAGTTGCGAATAGAATCCAATTAAAATTACAACCAGCTCTCAAATCATTACAAGAGTTGAAACAAGCAATTTCTCAACAACAGGAAATACCTTTCGATTTTATTTACATTGATGCCGATAAGGATAATCAATTGGAGTATGTGGAATTGGCCTATGACTTGTTGAGAGTTAATGGACTCTTAGTGATCGATAACACCATTTGGAGCACAAAGGTAATGGATCCTAACGATCATTCTCCTGGAACAGATGTCATTCGAAAGATGAATGAACAACTTCACAAGGATGAGAGATGGGGTTTGGCCATGCAATGCATTGGAGATGGAGCCACTTTATTGAGAAAGAAATAATAATAATATGATGGACAAGTTGTGTTTTATTCAACAATGGCATTAATAAGTCTCTGCTTAATAATCATGAAAATAAATTTTAATTGTGAATGTCGAATGGTCTTTTAACTTGTCATGTCAGGTTTTCATAGATATTCAATAAAACCGGTTTTCTTCCCTTTACGACTTTTATTTGGAATGGTTGGAGGTTGAAAAAGCACACCTAAATTCTCATGTATTCCCGAAGTGAACAAAACACATCATTTCAATAATGGTTATCATCATGTTAACAATGAAAAAGGAATGGCGAACAATATTCAGAACATGTAAGAACAATTGGTGTTACACTCATTTTCACATAAATTCCTGATTTGAAGAAACGAAATGGAATCAATCACTCAAAAAAATATCTTTTCATTGAGAAAAAAACTCATGAAGCTGTTATTATTCCTCTTAATTATTCTTTTACATGTTTACTTGACGGTTGTGTGGAAAGGTAAGTTTTCCTCTCGAATTCTGCAGAGAAAAATAGGACCATCTACATGATGATGGGCAATTTGACATTGTGAAACGACCTTACAGCTCCTTTCCATGCCTTTGTTGCTCAACCAGTGTTCACTCCACTCGAAATGGTCTACAAGAATTACCTTGTGGGAAATGTCATTCAGAATAGGGACTTCACTCTTTCTCAGAGTAATATTCCAAATTCGAGTCCAGTTCAAAAATTCAATTCCATCTACTCTGGTTCGACCATTCAAGTCATTACGATGGGTGGAGCAGTGAGTGTTAATGCAGGTAAGTGGTCATTGTTCAACAAGATAATGTTGAGGTGTCAACCACTGACATGTCTAACACAGTGAAGTTGGTTGGTGTCAACAATGGTTTGAGTCAAAGCATCACTTTGAATCAATCCTCTCGAAAAGTCATTTTCTATTCAGCATGGGGTAAGGCAGAAAATGTTGGAGGTGTGAGTGATCCCAATTATTCCTTCTATTTGGATGTGCATTTTACATGGATGGAACTGCCTTATATGGTCAGTCGTTGAATTATCCAGTTGGAAATTCCACATGGAACATGAAATATACCTTTCTCATTCCAGAGAAACCAACCAAGACGTTGAGTATGAATGTGTTGTTTTGAAATGCTCATTCTGGTTCTGCCTATTTTTCAAATTTAATTATTTCTGAATTGAGTCTTGCTCCAGAAAATGTTCACTGGTTGGATGGAAGTGTGGTCGCAAAAGTTGCCTATTCTCCTTCTCTTAGTAGTTTGCAAACAGTCAGTACAACTAATGGACTGTCATTGAAATTTTCTAAAAATGACGGATCTTTGGTGTCAATGTCGACTGTCAAACTGTGGCATCTGACAGCTCTCAACAATTTGGTGGAGTTTTTGTTAGGGATATGCAACTGCGCCTCAATGAATCCATCATTTATATGCCCACTCCAAACAACATTCTCTCCACACCCAATTCATTCCGAACCGAGTCTACTCTTCCTGAAATGGGTCTCGTGTTAAATACCACTTTTAAGGCTGACATGAATGTGGCAATTTCCATTTCCATTCGTGTTGATATTGAAAATTTATGGACCCTTAAGGATCGTTCTCTCACATTGTTTGTGGCCATTCCTGTCACGAATGGATTTGAATTGGATGTGGGGAGATTATGTTCGATCTTCGAGAGAGATTGCTGACATGTATCCTGTGGAATATCAACGAATGTTTTCTCGTGTTTCAGGAAGCTCTCAATACGTGACTTCGTATCCATTTGTGGCCATGTCCACCAATGTGACAAGTGGCAATGTCGGACTCTCTTTGGGAATTCCTTTAACATCACCAAGAATTGTTCGATTTTATTACAATTCCATTTGCAAGTTATTGTATGCAAGTGTTAACATTGGCATTTCTACCATCTCTGCCACCCCAAACAAGGCTTGGTTTGATTTGGTTTTGTACAAACTCGACAAACTCGAAACTACCGTGGGAGGCATCTCCGCACCAACTCCGTATCCCTTCGGAAATGCCCCTTATGGATATTACCAAAGATATCCACAACTTTTCACAAGAAGAATTCCACCCTCTGAAGAAGGTATTTGGATTGCCTTCAGTGATGTCAGTACCATTCCAAACATTACTGATTTTGGTTTTGGAGTTCTTGAACTGGGCGCCGACCATCAAATTAATTTTGCCAAAGCGAATGGAATCAAAGGTTTTCGATATCTTTCAGAACCTTACGCGCGTCATGGTTTAATTTAGTGAATACCAATGTGGATACGAATAATTACACACAAGTCATCAATTATCTTCTTCAACAAGCTCAAAATCCAAACTCTTCCATTCAGAAACTCTCTCACATTGGTATCGGCCATTAAGGATCCCGACACGGGTTTGTATCGTTGTTTCAGTCAGAACCAACCATGGTGTCCCAATAAGTGCGTTGGCTGCATGTTGAATGTGCTGCCAAATGTCAAATCTGATGCCTCTCTTCCAAGTAATTTCGTAAATAAGGCAGATGCCGATTGGAATCCTTCCAAGTGGGGAACCTACTTCAATCCATCCTCTCTCTATTACAACCTGAGTGGTGAATTCGTTGATTCCTTCTCCTCCTACGCCTACACTCGTGAATCGATAACACTCGTGAATATATTCAATCAGTCAATCAATCGATTTTAACCTTTGATGTCAATCGACCACAAATTGTCGGAATTGTAAATCTCTTTTCAACCTATTTCTTTACAAAACCCATTGGAGAGTTTTTACATTCCATGGCCGAAGATTCTTCTTCAAGGAAATACTTTATGGCCAATGCTGCAGCAAGTAATTGGATCGGTTGGAGTTCCGATTTGTTTGATTATACAGCTAAGATTTTGTGACGGTGGACAGTTGTTTTTCGATTCGTCTTTACAAAAAAATGAAACGAACCCTCTATGAAGAGAGAGTACCACACGACCATATGGATCCATATGGAGCCTCCGAAGCTTTGGTTGGTGGAAGAGAGCCTCCGAGTAAAAAGGAAAAACAACAATCATGCAATAATTCACCGCTTCGTTCATCATCGTTGAATTCCCTACTCCAATATGATCGCTATGTATTACAGAAAATATTTTCGTATTGCCATCCGAAATTCATGTATGAAACCTTGATGATTATCTGCCCCAGATGGTATTTCAATTACTTTCAAAAGAAATGTTTTGTTATGTTTTTGAAAGAATGGTTGTTGGATCGATGGAATTTCTTGATTCAAGATTTGGATAGTCATAAACTTGGCGATGCAAAGAAGAATGTAATAATACCAAAAATATTACAACAATTGAATGCTGAAATGAGTGAAGCAGACTCTGAACAGATATTGAAGTATGGGTTGCGATTATTGAAGCTGTTTATGAGCGAGCATCCTTTCGATAGAAGAAAAAAACAAAACATGAACGATGATGATGACGACAATGATGACTTTGATGAGAATGAAGAAGATGATGAACAAGAGGACGATTTGGAAGAGGACGACTCAGAAGCTGAAAATGAGGACCATGAGGATGAATCATATCAAGGTAGTAGTAAGGAAGACGAAGAGGTAAAGAATCAGAATATTCATTCTGAATGGTTTGCGATAAATCTGCCAAAATACTCTCGCTGCTATTCCTTAGAAATTATTTTTACAACAGACGATCAAACGCTATACAAATTGAATTGGACTAAAGGTTTGTCGATATTTGACAACACTGGAGGAAATATTATCAATTTTCTATGTGATAGAAAACTTATATTTGCTAATTTTTATGGTGGTTACTATTATCCTGACTATGAACAATGTCCGTACCGTAAAACTGATTTTTGGGTGAAAATCAGTAACCATGAAGGGATATTAGCCGATCAATTGAAGCACATTTTGGATCAATGGTCAATTGAGGATAACTATGAAAATGCTTTAAATTTATTGAAAACAATTGGAATGGAAAATCCAAAATCTATAATTTCTAAAGCAAATTATGAGGCGTATCCATGGGATGAAGGAGAGGCACGAGGAATTATTCATCAGTGGCCTTGGATGTTCAACGAACTCGTTAAACAACAAGTTTTCGAGACTTATTTAATTAATGACAACATTGACATCTCTACTATTGTAGACGATCGATGCTTTTCAGACTTTTCATATTTTGAAACTTTAGCGAGAAATTATGGTGACTGTTTGACTGATCTATTAGCGAAAGCACCTCTCAGCTTTAGAAAGGAAAAAAGACTCATTCCATTGATAAACAACAATACTCATGCTTTCAAATTTTTGCATGAATCTCTAAGACATGACAAGAACATGCTATTACAAATGTTAGAAGTGAATGGAAATATTTTAAAGTATTTGAAAAAAGAAGAATATCAAAATATTATCCCTGTGGACAGAAATTTGGTCATGTTTTGTTTGGAACACGGATGTCATCCTGAATACATTCCCTCCTGCATTCCTTTCGACAAGGAATTAGCATTGTGTGCAGTTTCTGGAGGATGTGCAATTAATGATCTTCCCAAAGAGTTCAGAAACAATTTGGAAGTTGTGCTCAGTGCCGTAAAACGCAATCCGTTCATATCGTTGCAATTTGCCAAAACACTTATTAATGACACAGATGCGGCTTTACAATTAGCGAAATACTCTCCATATGCATTCCGATGGATCTCTGATACTGTTAAAAAGAATCACAAAGAAGTAGTTGTAGCAGCTATTGAAACATATTACGACGCGCTTAGATATGTTTTCGAGAAAGAAGAATTTATGGAGCTGGCGAGACAATCTCTTAAACAATTACTAGAAAAGGACAAGAAAATTTGTGTCAAATTTACTGCAACTTACAAAATAATATTGGACATTAAGGAAAGACACCATCAAGTAGTGTTCATGAAAGAACGAATGGAATATGTCGGTGGGCCGTCGTTTCAAAAAGTGTTTGGACCTTGTATTGAAGAGCTTGGCTACGACGCAGTGTTAACTTTTGAATTATCGAAGCATGAAATTGAAAACAAAACGGAGGAAGAGCTCATTCAAACATATGTTTATCCTTTCCTTGATTCGGAAAGCAACACCAACTGGGATTATCTTATTGAAACTTCAGCTCTGAGAAGTGATTCGAAAGTTCGAGAGCTGGTTGAAAGTTATCGAAAGAAATAACCTGATTGTAAGTCTTCACACTCAGTTACTCAGTGATGCACGCAGCAGTTGCATCACTACGAAATGGACAGCTCTCTTCAAGTCTATACCCTGACTGACTTTTCTTTCTGACATGAGGGTCAACAAAAGTACAAAATTAAATATTTATTGGTCGTTGTAAACTCTAAAAAATTCTCAAAAATAATCATCATCACCATGAACGCCAAGATTGTGAATAAGGTTTTGCCTTCTGAGGAAGAAGAGGAAGAAGAATTAGTGGATCCTGCCATTGAAATCCGTGCTTCTTGTGCTGCTTCTAGATGCCAACAAGAAGTTGCTGATTATGAAGGATGCGTAAAGAGAATTGAAGGAGATGAAACCGGAGAGAAGAATTGTGCTGCTTGGCTCTTTGATATGAGAACTTGTATCGATCATTGTGTATGTAGTAATTTTCGGATGGTTTCATTGTTGTTGGGATTATTTGTATTGATGAAAAACAATTATTGTATTCCATGATGAATATATTATTCTGGACATTACATAATGATGACTCTGGATGAAATTTATTGATTGGATTTTGTAAATGGATTTGAAAACAACAACTCATGGTGCGGACTGATCCTAATGAACAACAACAATTCAATTTGACTTCACGATTATCTTGATATGATACAACAACATGTAATTTTGGAATTTTACATCAAATCCATTATCCAACACTAACATCACGAAAAATCTTCATAATCATTTCCAACAACAGGCCTCTGAAACTCTCTTCTCTAAGCTCAAGTAATTTCATCAACGAAATATATATTTCAGTTTTGGCTGCTAGTATGTTCCGCCGTTTGTAGTGAGATTGTATTGTGCCACAACAATAACATTCTCATCCTCAGGCTGGTGAGAGTCGTGTTCGGATGACAATTGAAGGGACAATAAACTCGAGTCATCATCTATTTAAATTCAATTCACTCCCAATTATTCTAATATTCGGATTACATGAACATCCTAGGATTGATTAGCGTGTTCCATTCAACATTGATTTCAAGATCAGATTCACACAATTTATTACTAATATCATTTAATGATGTTCACATAAACCTTAACATAAGGTTTATATCCTAAGGTCACTTATTTATGGAGGTTAAGCTTCGGAAAAACCTTACGAGAATATTGGAGATTTACATTTTGATGATAATCTTTCCAACGAAAGAAGATGAAGACGAACCCATAATGGAGCTGTCGAGTTTTCGATGCGCGTCTCGAACCGAAGAAAGAGGAAGACAATGAGCAATAGGAATTTCAATATGTTCTTCATGAATGTCTTTGACAATATTATTGAGAATGTCTGATTTTGTTTAGAAAAGACCACATTTGTTGTGAATGAGTTCAACAACCATTACAATCTCGCATTTCATGACAACACACAATTACTTACGTAAATATCTTCCCATCAAATTCGTATTCTGTACATAGCTCTGTTCAAAAATATTGGTCATTGCAATAGATTTCGAATACATGTATTCCAGATGCGAAGCCGTCAAACCATGTTCACAATATTCGCTAAATGCTATTGTGCCGTGAGTCGACAAGACATTAAGACACATGTCAATGAAGCGCGTGATGGGATTTCGATCTTGGGGCAAGTCAATATTCTGTTGCTTTACTGGACTCGATGTTCGTGCAGTACTGGTGCTGCTTGGAGGAATCAATGCAGATTCTCCCAAGACCACCAGTTGCACACCAAGTCCATTGGTCTCTTTCATGATGGCCTGTTGCAACTTGTCAGGAGTGTCATACAGTCTTCGATCGAGAATGACGAGTGGATTAATTGCAGAATTTCCACTCCTCATCATGGACAATACAGATGAAATATATTGTGTATCAAAAGGAGGAGATCCTGTTCCACCACTATTGCTCGCCCCCATCATGGAGTCGCCATCATTTTCTTCATCGTCCAAATTTCCAGAGCGACCTCCATAGAGGCTACTAAAATTGTCACCGGTCGAGCCACTCCTGGAGGAGTCAAGACCCTGTCGATGGTGATGTCTCAAATACGTCGATGAAGTCAACCGCGACGAAATCATTCTCAAAAAATTAATTTCCTCATCCGTGTGTACAGTTGTAATGACTCGACATTTTGCTAACAAAACTGCCAATTGCAATAAATAAGTTTGTTCCCATCGAGCACCACTACTCACAAATATGACATCTCCTTGTCGAATGGTTGACGCACATTTGAAAAATAACGTGTCATAGGCACGAATTCCACACATGATTGCACTCGATGCTTTGATAAATGACATGCCAGTTGGAATTTTCACAAAAAAGTGAGCATCTGCCACACACTCTGTCGAGCAGCCACCATTGAGGGAGGAAGGTAAAATTGGAGAGGTCATCATGGAGGAGCTTGATTCAAGTTCTGAATCTTGCCATTCCATTCCGTAGTGCAGAGTCGACATGTCGTCTTTCTCATTGGAATCTGAGGACGATGTTTTCACAGAAACAGGTTTTTGTGTCATGGTTGAGTGTTCATTCAAATTCTGAACAGGTATAAAACCCATGACACAATCTCCAACAGAAAAAACTTTTGGGTTGACTTTTTTTCCAACTTGAATCACCACTCCGCTCACTTCATATCCAGGAATAATCCAACACGAACATAATTCATCATTTTGCGAATTTTCATTGCTTTTTGATGATAAACGATTTTTCCATAATGGAAATATTCCTCTTCTCACTTGTGAATCTAATTTTGAGAGTCCACAACATTTGACTTGAATTTTAATTTGAAACGGAGAAAGTGGTGTATTGATACAATGTTCTCCTGTTTTTGTAATAATTTGAATTTGATCTTTCAATAAAGAGGAAGAAGAAGTAAATGATCCCGAAGGAGGAGAGGAAGAATAGTAAAAATTTTCGGAATGAATAGAATTACTTCCGATGGATGATCCAGTGGATGAATGTATTGATGATGGTGGTGATGACGATACCTGTAGAGATGGATGAAGGATGACAAACGTTTGTTGATTCATCATTTTTTTATTGGTGTAAAAAAAGGAAATTGTCATCCAAAATGTCAATCGAACATATTAATTCTGTTCGATAATTTTATTCGCTTAAGGTGAAAATGCAAAATTTCTATTCGACGAAATGATTGAAGGAATGAATTTACTTGTCAATTAAATTAATGTCAGTATCTGAGGTGAGTAAATGTTTGCATCGTTTGGTTCCAACAATGCGTTCCAATTTGAGAGCATCAAAGGTGGTAAATAATGACAACATTCGACAGGAGGGATATTGAGAACGAATATTAATTCCTTTCTTTCCAAATATTTCATAAACGAATGCATTTTCTGGAAGTGAATAAAACACAATTTGGTTAATTTTGAAATCTGACAATTTTGGTGCATGATAATAAAAGTGTCGTTCTGTATACACTAAAAAGTTTGCACTGTCTTGTCTGAATTTGGAGAGAACATTTTTCGTTTTTTCAGTATATTCTGAAATTCCATAAAAAGGAATGTTGCACATGTCAAAATAATTTCTCAAACGAACAAAATCCAAATACGAGGATACAATGATGAGAAATCGGCCATCCATGCTGTTTTTGAATCGAGGAAAAACAGTGTTCACAAAATAATTGTATCTTTCATCGTCGACAGTAGTTGGATCAGTGCATGAAATTCTTTCAAAAATTTGAGGAATATTTCCTGCAAGAGGTGACAACACTCCCTCATAGAAGGATCTTACTTTCACGAGTCCTCTCATATTTTTGCAGTAGTTTGTAACGAGCCCATTAATGTCAGGACTCATATATGAACTGAATACGATGGTTTGCCTAAAGTACTTGGCACTATAGTGTGAGAAAAGTGTAGTGTGAAAGGTAATGCATATGAAAATATGAGGATGAATAATATGATGATTCACAATTGGAATTCATAAATACTTACAATCCTTGAATGTGATATTCCTTTAAAATGTCAAAATCAAGATCAAAAGTGAATTTTTGCTGCTCCTCAACATTGACAATATCCAAAGTCTTGGTGACATGTTCCCAGTTTTGCATCAATAATTTGTCACATTGATCTATAATGCAAACTTCAATCGACGATAAAAATCTCTCACTAAAAGTAGTGTCGTATAAATTTCACAATATAATATTAAAATAATTAATAATTTCACAATTGTTAACAAAAAGTGAAACTTACTATCTGTCTGCAACATTTTCCAGTTGTATTCCAATAGGTGTTGCAATAATGATGTCAGATTCTGCAACAAGGGCCATAATTTCCAATTGTCCATGGTAGTCTTTCAATTTCAAACCTAAACTAAATTCTTCATTGGTATTTCCTTCGAAAAGTTGCTGCCACCAAACTGGTTTTGTCTTTTTAATTTCTTCATCTTCCTCATCCACATCAAATGTCAACTCGAAAGCTTCACGTCTTCGAACAGAGAGAAGTTTTGGTATTAGTTCAAGCATGAGCTCCACAATGAGAAAAGCAACAAAACGGTTTGGAACCAACACTAAAATTTTGGCAGTATTGTAACTGTCATCTCTGACGGTGTATTGTTCTTTGGTGTAGAATTCTCTTTTTGTGTCATTATACCATTCATATCGTTTTGTTCTAGTTGTATTGAGAATCATTCAATCATTAGTGGACCATGCACATGTGATTTAACACTTCGCTAGCAAACAACAAGCTATTCAAATACTTACTTGAGTAAATGATTTACAATATGTAGAGTGTATGTCTCGACACAAACTCGATGATTATAAGGAGTGCAATTTGGAAAATATAAATCTCTATAATCATTCATAATGGTGAATAATCGACCTTGGAAATCATCTCTAAAGTGAATGAGAGGTGTAGAGCTTTTTGGGTTGCTGTAAGATGAGCCTGTCTTAATTTTCAGTCTTAGAGATGTTTGTGAGGATTGATTGGATTTTTGTTTGCTTTTGGATTCATCTTCCGTGACTTGGTCAAGATATTCTTTCCATTTTCGAATAAGGTCATCCTCAACCAATAGTTCGTTCAAGGTGAATGACTTTTCTCTCTTGATCTTATCCAAAATGTTGGTGGATGCACAATTGTTTCCATCCATAGGAGCGTCTTCAATGTCAAATTCAAATTTGGATTGTTTCGTTTCTGTAATGAATAAATCCTCTAATTTATCATTCTCATTCCATTCTGTAGATAACAGTTTTATCACACGCTCTTCCTTTGTGAAACACTTGTAAATGGCATTCAATTCCTCCTCTTTCATGGAGCCAACAAATTGGATCATGTCTCCCAAAACAAGTGCCTTATCTCCATCTGCTGTTTCAGAATTGATAGTGTCCATCACTTTCATTTCTCGACTCTTCAATGTTTCAATAAATTCCTTCAACTCATCACTTTGCCAAGGCCTATAAAAGTGATGATACCACACATCTTTCACCTTCTTATCAAAATCAATGCAAACACACAGTTTCTGATACGAGTTGTCATTCAAATCATTGGTACGATATTCAATAAATATTGGATTTTGAGTGTTTTGAAAATGATATTTGGGAATGTTCATCATGTACTCATCAATGTGATGTTTCGAGACAAAACTTTCTGGAATTTCCATCTTGGAAGATAACATGGAAGCAAATGGATCGACGAGGAATTTGTTGGTGAATTTCTTCAATCCTCCATTTTGTTCTGCTTTCATGGATGCATGTATAAATTTGTTTCTCAATTTATCCAAAATTGAAATACTTTCTCCACTCATTTTACTAAATTTAACCTTCTTTGATGATTGTTGCTGTACATCGTCAAGTGCATTCTCATCGGAATGCTGCTCCTCATCACCGCTTTGAATCTTTAAATTCTTTCTCTTTTGTTGTTTGCTCGCAATCAATGATTTTAAATTGAGTGAAGAACCCGATATTGAAGATTTTTGAGAGCTCTTTTTCATGATGGTGGTAGTATCGGAGGAAGCGTCTTCACCATTGTTGGTGTTCTCGGATTCAGAATGGGCTTTCAGCGACAAGTCTGCACGACGAGACTTCTTCATTTTTTTTATTGAATTTTCCTTTTTTTTGAACAGAGTTTGTGTTTCTTTCAAGCCACCTCTGGTCCTGCTTTAAATTCTGCAACACTCATGGATTTGTATTCTCTTGATTGTCCCTTCACAAGAAGTGAGTACAAATCGGGTCTAATTTTGGAAATGAGTTCTATAATTTTGCTTCTGTGAAAGTTGTGGAGTGAATTGCTGCCATCGTGGTTTATATTTTCAAAGTTTCCAGTAAGAGTCAATACAATCATCTTCAAATGTAGTTCTACTCTCAGAATGACAAAGAGGAAGTAGATGCTTCTGATTCCAAACCCGTTCAATTTAATATCATGTAGTGCATGGTGGATCCTTATTTACGTCAAAATTTGGATCGTAAAAGGGATATTTCTGGATAAAGGCAGCAATGTCTGGCTCAATCCAATGGGCAAGGTTTCAATTTTTGTGAATTGAGAGTTAGGACAAGGAAGCAGCAGTTGGAATGCTTGACTGGGAATGGTATGATACATGATGATGACGTGTGTTCTGTTGTTGTTGTTGTTGTGGAATGTCGTCTTCTTCTGTTTCATTGATCATCAAGGAATGAGCGGTTCTGGCCCTTAGTGCAGCAGCAGGACACGACGACATACACACACCACTCCAAGCCCGTTGCTGTTCTTTCCAAACCATTGGTGGTGGTTCAGAACAAAATGTAAATCTTAAAGGATGTTCCTCATCATCGATTTCCCCAGAGTGGTTGGTGTTCGTGGTGGTGTCAAGTCCAGCTTGTCCCATCATCACTGGTGGTGGTGGTTGTTGTTGAATGGTGGCACTTGTTGTTGAAGCTCCATGTATTGGTGGTGGTGATTGTTGTTGACATTTCGAGGATGGGCTGAATTGAAAGTGTCGAAGGACATCCTCCACCATGAATTTTGTTTGTTTTTCTCGTTCTCGCAATAAACTCGATGCACGATGCAAGAGGAAAACAGTGGCCCATCCCACCCCTAACAACAATAAGGCAATGAGGGCCCACAGCAACGGTACTAAAATCCAGACGTGTTGTGTCGAGGTGGGTTTGATCGAAGTGCTCGGAGAAAAGATGAAGGTGGTAAAGAGGGAGAGAGGAACCAAAGTGAAGACGAGCAACAAGATACAAGCATAGAGAAGGAATTTTCGGTCAATCGATCGATGAATGAGGGGATATTTCATGGGTTATGCGTTTGGAGACTTTGAAAAATTGTTAAAGAGGGGGTTCAAAGATGATGATTAATGACAAGATGGTGTTCAAAGTGTGCAGAAGAGGAGTCGTGATGGTGGTTGAGAGTGAGATTTTGTTCATGGAAGTGTGCACGACATAATGTTCTCTCGAAAGGAACGCACTGTTTTGTTTTGGGAGACAGGATTTTTCTGGAAATGGGAAATTGGCAGAAATGGACATCATGCATGATGGGAATGAATTGATGACGCTCATTGTGGTCATCGTGTCAACTTTTGTGATATAATAATTTTCAAGAACCTGACACATTGTGTTATTATAATATTATAATATGAATTACGAAATGAGATTGATCTATAAAAGTTCAGGAGGTGTATATTATTAAATAAATTAATCGTTGTCAGAAAAGAGTATTATTTTCCAACTCGAAATTGTCGCCTTGCAATGAACCATGTTACTTGTGCTTTAATTGCTCAAGAGATTGTTTTACCTTTCCCAAAATACCATCTTGAGCAAGAGCTGAACGCTTTGAAACAGGGTCAATAATATAAAAATTATAGCAATGATTGGCCAATGATTCGTACAAAGTTGAATTGATACAAGGCTGTAACAATGTGAACCAATTGAAACACGTGACATAACGATTCACAATCGTTTCTCCAATTTCTTGGTCAGTCTTGAAAGAAATTGGAATTTTCACTAGATCAGCTTGTTGTTCGCTCTTTACATCGTCATCAGAGTTTGGCAAATAACCGGCCGTATTACATGGCAATTTAAAAGCAATGAGATCGGTCTGGTTCAACAAGACTTCCAATCTCTCCGCATTATTTTCACCTTCTACAAGACCGATCAAATAGGCACGACCAGTATTTCCCGTTCCGGAATTGGTTGTTAATAAGCCTAATTGATTGATGGCAATCAAAGACTCAATCAATGGACTTGTTTCACTTTGTAAGCCATCGGTATATGGAGTTTCAATTTTTCCATTCATGAAATCAATATTCAAAGAAATTAATCCTGCAAAACTGGTACTTTGTTGATAGAGAGCGAGTGATTCCGATGAGAGTGTGGTGGCCATTTTTTTGTTGTTGTTGTTATTTTGTGCTTTCCTAAAACAGGTCCAATTTTAGAAATTGTCAGGACAAACCTTCAGGATTATAAAAGTGGGGATAAAAAAAACATCTGTTCATTCATTCGTTCGTGGTCAATATTAAATGACACCCACCAGTGGGAGAATGATCATGCTTCCAAAAAGTTCGATCCAATCATTTTCGTTGAGCTGATGATCTCAGTTTACTGTAAAACCAAAATTTTCTTTTGATTGAACATGAAATAATTCCATAAATGATGAAAGGCAATGTTTAACTTTCCTCAAAAATCAGAAAACCAACACGAACGTCCAATGCATTAATTTACACAATTTCCTTTTTCATTTAATTTCTTTCGGAGCTTTCAACGTTCGAATTGAATCAAATATAACACTCACTCGGAACGAACACAATCTTTTGTTGAACAACTCTTTTAAAAACAAACTTCCACCCCTTCCACTCTTATATTCCACTCTTTTACCAACTCCACTCTTTTCATCCATTCCACTCTTTTACCAACTCCAATCTTTTACCACTCTAACCCAACCCAGCCCAACCGAATGCCTTGTGAACATTGTTCCAAAGTCACACACAACGAGAAATGTCCCTGCGAACAAAGTGGACAATGCACTTGTGTGAATTGTGATTGTCCTCATTGCGGAAAGAAGCAACAACAAGCACATACACAACACAAGTAGAGGAGGAGGAGGTTGTTTCAAATTTAATCATAATGGTGATTAGTCACCTTTTGTTAAAATAAATTCTTCATAGTACGATTTTGAGAACGCGCCAACAATTCCCGCCTTAAATTACATTTCTTTAAAACTTTCAAAAAAATAACGATCATAAAAAAACACATCGTGCCATCGATCGCATCCTCATCCTCATCGTCAAGAATGCAACAAGATGAAACAACTTCAACATCAGCAACACAGTATCAACAACAACAACCCTCAATAGGATCTAATGCTTCGGAGAAGATGGAACGAATGGCCACTTCTAGTTTTTCTTCGCCGTCTGTCATGTAAGTTTTGATGCATCCATCCATCGGAAGAGGAACTGATTAATCATTCGTTTAATTAATGGTGAATATTCAGACGTGGTGATTTAAACCAACTTCTCGAAATGATCCATGAGAAAGACGCTCGGATCAAAGAATTAGAACGGGATTTAAACGATTCAAACAAATTAGCTTCGGAGGTACAATTTCGTCTTCTTGAAACGAAACGAATCATTGAAGAGAGAGAGCGGAGTGTCAATTCAAATGTGCCAGAAGAACTCAAATCTGTGGTTATGAATTTGAACAAGCGAATAGAGACTGAAATTTTGGAGAAGGAAGTGCTTCAAAAAGAAGCCAACCATTACAAATCCTCGTTGAAAATGTACAAAAAAGAAAATAAGGATTTAAAAGACATGATTCAAGACTTGACCAAAAAGAATGCCTCTTTAGCTGAAGATCTTGTAAAAATTCAAAGAGATCACGACACTCGAACAGAGCTAATCGAAAACAAGAACAAGGAAGAAGAAGAGTCAAACACGTCACTCATCAAAAAATATGAACGACTCAAGATGAAGAGCAGAGAGATGTCATCCTCTCTGGAACAATACAAAAAGCAATCGGAGCAAACCTCTTCGGAATTGGAGCAAACAAAACAAAAGTGTACAGAGCTTCAAAATCAAGTGGCGTTCTTGCAAGGCCAATTGTCACAAGAGCTCAAACGAAGAGAGGATCATGTAGAAGAAAAGAAGCGACTTTTGACAGAAATTAATAATTTCAAGAAAATGGCTGATGAAAGCCAAAAAACACTCAACAATTTAAAACAAGAACAATTCAACACTCAACGATTATTGACGCACACGGCCGAACAACGAAAGAAGCTTGACACGTTGGAAAATGAAAATAGAAAATTGCCAGAGTACGAAGAAAAGTTAAAAACCTTCAAGGCACAAATTGACAAGCTGCAACAACAAAAATCGGAACTCTCCGACCAACTTACAGAAGCTCGTAACTATATCGATACGTTGCAATCGGAGCGAGCTCAAACCAATGCTGCTACACAAAAAATCCTTGCAGCCAATGAAGAAGAGATTAATTATTTAAAAACTCAATTGAAAAAGAGACAAGACGAAATTGAACATTTTCAAGAGCTCACCAAAGAATTAGAGGCAGAAATGTCTCGTCGAAAAGTTGAAAATAATGAACTGGTGTCCAAATATTTCACATTGAAAGAAGAGCATGAAACAACAGTGGCGCAAATTAACGAATATCATCAAGGAGTGGCTGCTCTCAAAGTCCAACTCACACACTTTGCAAAGATACAAGCCCAATTTAATGCCTTGAAGGAAGAAAACGAATCTTTACGAACGGTCAACGCCAAATACATGGAACGATTTGCAGAGACAGAAAACGAGTTGTTAGAAAAGAACGAACAAATAAGGACAGCCTCTAAGCAATTGATGGAAAAAAAGAAAGAAAACAAGCGAGAAAAGATGACATACAACCAAGAACTGCGTGAAGCGCTAGAGAGAAATAAGGAACTTCAAACAAAACTCACATCAGCAGAAAATGCCATTGAAGATTTTCGAGAAAAGTTGAAAACCTTCGTCAAGCAATTGAATGATACACAGAAACTTAATAAGCAAGATAAAGACATGCTTAAAGAACAGCTTGACAAGAATGCTCAACTCAATGAGGAAATCAAGAAATTGTAAGTAATGCAGCCAATCTTGAAATGTTCACAAATTCTTTTAACATGTATTTAACAAGGAATGTGACAGTGTCAAATCTGAAACGAAATTTAAAACAAAAGGAAGATGAACTATCCATCAAGAATAATGCCATTGAATCATTAAGACAAGAAAAAGAAATAGAGACTAAAAAAGCCTCTGAATACATGTCCAAAGCGAAAGACACTGGTGATCTTGAAGAACGATACAAACGATTAGTGCAGTCCAATGCTCGAAAAGATCAACTCTGTAAGGAACAAAAGACCAAACTTACTCTCACCGAAGAAGAAAATAAGAAAATGATTGCAGTTGTGTGTACATTGAAACAGAAGAGCAAAGAACTCATTCAAGAGATGCAACGAATTGAGACAGAAGGAAAAAATAGAATTGCAGAGCTGGAACAAGCAATACAAGATCTGCGAGCAGAGAATGAAAAGAAGGATGACAACATTTCGCAACTAAAGAAGGAATTGAAGGAAGTCACGAAAGGATCTCAAAACGAATTATCATCCAAAGATACTCTCATTAGTAATTTGGAAAAGGAGATTAAATCAATTCGAGAACAAAAAGATCATGAAATTATGCTCTTGATCCAAAGAATAGAGCAACAAAAGCAAGCGATTATGGACTATATAGAAAAAGAAAAGTCGAAAGATGTTCTGACGCCTGCCACTGTCAACAATAATAGTGTGGCCACTACTACGGAAAATAGTTGTGACAGGTCATGCCCACTTCCATTTCTTTCTGCATCAGAGTACGAGGATATTATGAGTACATTACGGAAACCCTCTCTTCATTTACTTAAACAGCAAATTCTTTAATTTTGTTGAATTCGAATTTGGAATCTGTGTAATCTCAATGTATGCGTAAACCAAGATGGATGAATGGCAACAAACTAAGCATGGGCTTGTGTTCCTTAAATTCACAAAAAAGTTTGCAACAACACCCGTTGAATCACCTCTTTGGGGACATCGAATAAATTTTGAACACTGGCTTTCCCACTTAAATTTGGATCCAATTTCTTCCAATTAATTGGAGAAGGAATTAGAAGATGCTTGCAAAAGGAAAGTGTGACTCCTAACATCCCATTTTGCATTCCCACTAGATTGCTCAACATGAAGAGAGCTCAATTGAGGAAATTTAAATAGATCGGATTTTGGGATTGGATCGGATTGACTGATAGAAAGTTCAAAAATAATCGCTGGAGCAATCCGATCCAATCCGTCGATCAAGGTTAATTAAATTACCTCATTGAAACATCTGCTTTTGACGTGTCATGAAATCTCCTTTTATAGGGAAGTGCAAAAAAGTTCACATCACACCCAACGTCACCACCATCACTCAAAAAACAATTTTCACAACTTTACACTCAATGCCTTCTAACAAGCAGTCATTCCTTGTGTCATTTCTTTTGGTGGGAATCGTTGTTTTGGCACAACTTTTAATCCACGTGAACAGCCAATCTGCTCCAACACCCACTTATTCCATTTCTCTCTTGGCAGGAACTGGGGAGATGGGACGTGTGGATGGTCCTGGCTCATCTGCAAAGTTTGGGCTTATCCAAGGTGCTTGCATGAACTCTTCTGGTAAAACTCTCTATGTGTTGGAATTGGCTGGATATCTCGTCGACAATTATATTCGTAAGATTGATATTGCTTCCAAAAATGTCTCCACTATGACTCAAAGTTCCACTAGCAGTAGTTGCTCTGTGGCATTGAATGGTGATATTTATATTGGTGGAAATGGTACCATTTCAAAGATGGTGAACGAACAAACCTTGAGTGCAGTGGTTAATTCCTTTGGCTATCAAGATGCCTCTGCGAAGGTAAGTACAAAGTCTCTTTTTCAGTCTTTCTTCGAGGAGATAGATTCCATTGTTTGTCAATAGATATCTTGAAAATGGAATTGCTGCTTCTCCAGACGGAAAGATTTATCTTGGGTTTATGATCAGTCACACAGTGAGAGTGTTGACACCAACATGTGGATCCGACACGAGATACACCTATTCTTTCGCTTCTGATTCATGTGTGATGGTCAACACAAGAACCAGTGATGGTAATAGCATGATTGGAATGAATAAGTATGTGGTGTCTTGTTGGATGGTAATGATGCTTCTCTTGTCATTCTTGATCCATCATTAAACATCTATTGAACGCATCTGCAACAGCTGCTTAATAAACACAGAGCAATGAGTTTGGTCTTAAAACAATAAACAATGAGATGAAACCTCTGATTCCAACAACCAAGTGTCACCACTTTGGAGGGTAAACATCAATGTTATCTTCGATTGTCCTTCACCTGGATTGGCCGATCGGACAATAATTCAGGACAAAATTACAAAGGTCATGATTGAGCCTATAACGACTCTCTCTTTGAATGTCCTGCAAAATAGGGATCTAAGTGAGGAAGAAGATTTGAATGATTGAAGTTTGTTTGGCTGTGAATTGAGACGATCATTCATTTCTTGAACTGATTCAAGTGTTTCTCCCTTCCTCTTTTTGTCCAATCCATTTTGAGATAAATATAAGCCTTTTTCTCTTAGACTGTAACTTTCAGAAATTTCACGAAGATCACCATGATGTTGCTTTGCTCCTTTAAGTCGCTCTTCTTGCTTGACATTATTGAATTCATCTTTTGTCATTATTACATAATCGTTGAAGTTTTGTTGAACAAAAGTGATTGGAGTGTTGTTGGATGTTTGTTGTCTTATTGGTTGTTGATTGCACTGTAAATGATTTCGTGAAAAGGTGCTTTCGGAAAACCATTGCTGATGTTCAAAGCAATATCGTGAAAGTGAGCCTGGTTCGGCACATTTATGAGTACGGGTGTTGAAACGCCGATGATGCTTCGCAGTGGTAGATTCGAAAAAAAGATAAACCAGCCGAGTATGTCCTCTCCACAAACTATTAGCTCCACCACCAGCTCCACTAAGTTGATTGTTCTTACTAGTTCCACTAAGTTGATTGTTCTTAATTTGCTGTTACGAAGAGTTGTTATTGCTTGATCTTTTTAGGGTCTTTTGATGATGTTGTGGAATCCATCTGAACAACATCACGTCCTCTTTTGAGAGGTGGTTGTTGTTCTTCTGACAAGACATCATCATATTCTAATATGCTCTCTAAATAGTCATTATCAAGTGGTATATAGAGTTTAGTGGACTCATTATGCAATTCTTCTGTCTCACCATATAATTCCCAAAAGTGACTTGTCAAATCAGTTGTAGCTTTTTTTCTTCCCTCTTCTTCTAGTTTCTCTCCCTCTTTCCCCCATAGTTTCCGAAGTGCTTCAATGATTAAGGTTGCATTGGGACGTTTCAGCTTCTCTGGATCGGTCATTAGTTTCAAAATTTTCAACATTCCTTTCATTTCACTCTTTCCTACCGCGGTCATTGCTTTTTTAATGTCATCATCCGTTCTCACTTTCATGTCTCCAATAATTTCCAAGAAGACAATGCCCAACGAATAAATGTCTGATTTTGGTGTCAAAGAATGAGCAATATCTATTTCATCTTCATTCTCCATACTCCTTACAGCTAGCTTTTCTGGAGGAAAGTAGCCTGGTGTTCCCGATCCAGAATACAAAACTGATTTACCTAACGAATAGCAGACTTCTTGATTCATGTTGTATGTTATAAATCGCTTAGAGCACTCAAAATCAATAAGTTTTGCATATTGAACGTGCTCTTCTGTTTCATAAAGAACAATGTTTTCCAGCTTGATGTCATTATGAATTATTTTCTGAGAGTGGATGCACTCCAATTCACAAAGAATATCCATCATCACTCTTTTCTTATCGTCTCTAGAAAGAGAAATTGTCGAAAGACAGTTGCCAGGCAATGACAATTCGATATTATCAAACCTTCCATATTGTTTGTCGTCATGATAAAAGATACAAGTTGCTGAATCATTGAGATATAGAGAAAAATGAGGTCTTTCAATTTTGATGGGGATATGGTGAATTTTGAGATATAACCAATGATGGTCTGAGGGTCCCTTAACCAAAACAACATGCTTCTCCTTTTCTGAAATAATGACAGAACTAACCACTCCCTTAACTTGATGAATCATTTGTCCATCAGCAAAGCATAGTGTATCTCCAGGCAAAATTTCAATTACTTCATTAGATTTACGAGCTGATAATAATATTCCGGATTTCTTGCCTTTTCGCGTTTGTAGATATTTAGCAATCTCCTCATGCTCATTTGTACAGTTTTTAAGCATTGTTAATATCCATGCACACAAGTCTAATCTTGAATTGTAATTGCTATTCAACGATGTAGTGCCTTCAAATAAACCTATGCGGTGAAGATAATAACGTATGTTAATTTCGTTTCCATTTTTGACAAGCTTTGCAGTGATTGCAATAATTTCAACGGTCTCTTTGGTTGTGAGTATTCCATAGGTTGCTAATTTTTCATGAAAGTCCTGTTTTTCGTCTACAAAACAAGCCCTCAAATTGTAGCTGTGTATCATTCGTAATTCTGTTACTAACTTTATGAAATCATCATGTCCGTTTTCTGTCCTTTTCGTTTTATCCTCTTCTATCACTCTTATCATATTTATTCTGTTTTCTGAGCGTTCATTCAATTGGAATTGTACAAATCTATCAGGTTTTAGCTTCTCAACCATTTCCCTCATATCATCGGTGAATTGTTCTTCAGAAATATTCATTAATTTGTTGGTTTGCACATTTCTTTTGTTAGTGATATGTATCAATTGATTTTTAGTTAAATTAAACATACCCATCTGTTTGGCAATGACGAAATAGAGCAGCTAAATCAAGTAATGGGCTGAAAACGGTTCTACTCAGCTCCAGTTCACTTGCATTATCTCTTGAGTGAGAACAAGCAACGCAAGGATCTAAAACATTGATAAGGCGCCAACGAAGCATATATGGGAGTGCTGCAGAGTGATGATCATTTGATAGAAGGGAAGAACATCCACATTTTTCAAATATCTTTTGAGCTGCTTCATTGGACGAATAGTTGCTTGTCTTATACTCTTGCAACAGCTCCCTAAATTCAGAGAAATTCGGAAGTGAAGGAAAGGGTATAGGTTGTTCTTGCAAAGAAACTCCCAAACACATGAACTGTTTCTTTGCTTCCGTGTTGATACCACATGATTTCCAAGAAAGAGGAACTTCAAACGACTTTGTATCATCTACTGGGTTAGGCTTTGATATCAGCAGCTGATGGTAGTCCGAGCAGAGAGTTTTTTCTAATTTGGTTTTGGTCATTTTTTTTTGGTTTTTGGGGAAGGCGCCAAAAGGGTGTAACGCTCCGCTGTCCTCACCGCACGCAATAAGTTATTTTTGTTGAGAGGAATTGGATAGTTGGACGTTTCAAACTGTTAGACATAACGTCATCTCTGCCGAATGGATGAAAGAGGAAAAGACGAATGATGATGATCCTTCTTCTTTTTAAGCAATTCATATGTAAAATAATGCCTAAGCGAGACCTTGGTTCGACCACTATAACTCAATTCTCCTTCATAGCCATCATCTTTTTCTTGATAATGAAGCGAATAGAGGAACTGTTTATTCTTGTTCATAAATTTCGGAGGAAAGTCTCGGATCAGTTGAACTTTGCCCAATTTGAAATGAATAATTCGTTGATGATTCAGATTAGAAGTGACAACGAATTCATTTCAAATTGGACAATTTTTTAATTTTTTTTTGGGATTTATTTGGTTAAGAGTAATGAATTGAATTCAATTCAAGAATAAAGAGTTTAATCTTTCACTCAACCTTTTCTCTTACATATCATGCATTCTTAGACTCAATGGTTGATATTAAAAATTTCAAAGAGTCTTTTGGGAGTTTTGGGAGTTGAAGGTGGCTCTCTCTTAAGACGAAGGTTGTAGTTCAACATAAAATTTGTCACAAATCTCAATAAGGCAGTGTTTGGTGCGGTAATCCATCGATTTCTCTCAAGCTCATTGGGAAAGAGAATAATTCGTTGAAGAAGAACAGATAACTCGTCTTCTTTCATTTGAGATGGATCTGACAGACCTTGTGTGATTGCTTCATAAAGCTCATACTTATCTCTATCGGATGAATCGATGACTGCCACTGGAATTATTCTTCCCATGAGAGAAGGAGGTCGTGGTGACATTTCAAATTGTTCAATATAGGCATAACGAAGTTGAGTCATGTCTTTAACCCAATAAATTGTGTGTTTTCCTTCAAGTCCTTTCAATTCTCGTTCTCCAACATTTTTAAAAGTGACTTCTCCTTTCAAAATGGATTGTTTGAAATTCATGATAACACTACTTTCGAAATTGTTAAGAGAAGGTCTTCCAGCTATTGCAGGTTTAAATTCATGAAAGGTCATATTTTGAATGCTGTGAAATGTCTCTGCACTGATGTACACTCTTCCACCACTTGAAACTTTTTCAATTCGACTGGCCTTATTTACCGTTGTTCCAAAATAATCGAAACGTTTGGTTCTGGAATCATATTGTGCCTCAATATCATACCCAAAGTGCACTCCCATTCGAACACGTGGGCCTTTGTAAATCACTTGTTCATTCCACACCACTTCTTGCATGTCAGGAAAGGCCATCATGTCAGTTGTCCATTCGCAAGATAAAAGTTCTTTCTGAATGGCCATGCAACAAGCAACTGCATCAAATGGACATTGAAAAGCAATCATAAAGCAATCCAAATGTGTTTTCACTTCATATCCTTTGTACTTTTTAATATTTTCTCGAACCACTCGATTGTGAATATTCATCACTTTTTTCATCACATCCAATCCAAGAGTCCACAACAAGGGCGCATTGTGGATATGTGTAAATACAATGCAAATAGGAGGTTGTTTTGGGGCTCTCTTGTTCTCTTCCTTAATCAAAAATTGTCTTCTCAAGAAATATCCAACCATGCTCAAAACAATTACAACCAAACCGAATAGTATTCCAACAACAACTGCTAAAAAGGACACTCCAACATACATTACAACATTTTGATACATGGGATCTGGAGGATATTCAAACCAACTTTTGATTAAATCCGAATTATTCGGATTTCTCAGCCATTTTTTAGCTGCATCATCGATAGACATTTTTTCATAATAAACATCTCCCAATATTTGAATTTGATCCTCATTTCTTACCAAAAAGTGTTTAAGAAAGAGCTGAACATTTGGAGAGAGGTTGTTTACCGCTTGGGACTGAAGCTTGGTTGGTCTAACAGGTGGATAGTAACCACCCTTAAATGGCAACCTAACATTTTGGGGTGGTCGTTGTCTGCTAAACACTCGGTGAGGTTCCCAAAAATAGGCAACCAGAGGGGTTTTGGTTCGTTCTGCTTCTTCCAAATTACTAATGATACACTTTTCTGAATCATCTTCTGAGACGTTTAAGGGTGTGACATTAAGGTTCAATTTTAAATTTTGAATAATCTTAGTGTTCAATGAGAGCACTTGTGGAACACAATTAATGAATGGTATGAGTTTTGAGTTTTGATAATAATGATAAGATTTAACAAAGTCTCCCATTTCTGCCATGAAATAAGGGATGTACCATCCTCTTCTGCCAATGGGTCCTAATTCTCCCAAATCGATGATGTTCGTCCCATTTTGAATATATTCTCTGAGATTATAGGGAATACGGTCATTATAAGTCGAAATATATTTCAATCTCACTTACTTGTAATCATTCTCTCTCGTTGTATCTGATTGCCAAAACTCCAACATGACTACAGGCAATTCCTTGCCTCGTTCGTTCATTAATTCTAATCCACGGCGAACCGAATTTTTTACAACGATCACATCAACGCCGAGTTTCTCTTCGAGTATAATTTTAACCAGCTCGTTGTTTACTTTGGACGCTTCCCAATTGTTCTCAATCAACACCAATTTATTGCTCTTACTTTCAGAATTTAAAGAGTCTAGAGTCTTTGTTGCGATGATTGATGAATCCAAACAGGATGTAAATCTTTTTCTTTGAAAGATTTGTTCTTGTGCATGGAAGAGAGAACTAAATGTAAAATGTTCAATGAGCAAGAGAAGAAAGAACATGAATAGAATTGTTGATAATTTGGTTCTTGTTGCAAATGTCCTTCCTTCATACTTAACCATCAAAAGAAATGACGAGGGGTATCCCTTCATGAATGCCATAAATGTTTTGGTCGTGACCACTAGTCGTGTGTGAAGAGAAAAAATTTTCAAATTCAAATAAGGGAGATCACGATTATTTTTCAAAAAAGGTAAAATTTTGTTTTTTTCTTCACCTTAAAAATCAAAATTCCTTTTTCGTGTGAAATTGTGTGAAAATTAAGGTATCTGGCTTTGATTCAACGTCATCTGGAACGTTATGATTTGGCTTGTCGTTACCTTTCTTGTGAATGTGTTAAATGTTAACGCAAGTGCAAATCGGAATGACCAAAGCACAAAAGCCAAACACTGGATTAGAATGACTGACCGGATGACTGGCCTGATAAGGATTAAATCATTTTTTGTTTAATATCAACGAATAAATCATTTACTGTAAACATGTTCCGAACTCAGTGAGCAATATCGGAAGATACCAATCCAAGTGATGACTCTGCTCAATGGAACGCTCTGGTGTTGTATTATAAAACGGACAAAGTGATCACGCTCCGACATATGGTCGAGTCAGGAATTCTGGACATATTGTTACAAATTCCTTTTGTCCTTGTCGAGAATTCCCAACACATCTGCTTTCAAAAAGATTCAAAAGAAGGCACCACATTTCAACTCTGCACCCTATCACTCGAAGAAAAAAACAACTTTACTCTCAATGCCTTCTAACAAGCAGTCATTCCTTGTATCATTAGTTTTGGTTGTCGTCCTTGTTTTGGCACAACTTTTAATCCACGTGAACAGTCAATCTGCTCCAACACCCACTTATACCATTTCTCTCTTGGCAGGCACTGGACAGTTGGGACATGTCGATGGTCCTGGATCCATTGCACAGTTCTACTATCCTGAATATGCTTGTATGAACGCTGCTGGTACAACTCTTTATGTGTTGGATTTGCTTCTACAATAATTACAGAATCAGAAAAGTCAATGGAAAGACAGGAATCATTTCAACAGTTGCAGGTATGTTTTACCTTTTTTACAAATTGATTGTAATTTCGAATTCCATATAAAACAAGGTAATGGTGTGAAGGGTTATAATGGGGTCTTTACACAAGCCACTCAAACTGGTATTGCACCTTTTGGTCTTTTGTTATCACCTTCAGGTAATATTTACTTCTCGGACTCGCTAAATAATCGGCAGACGTGCAAAATCGAATTGCAAGAATCAATGGAACCACTGGAATAATTTCAACCATTGCTGGAAATGGAACTATGGGAAGCAGTGGTGATGGAGGACCAGCCTCACTGGCCACTGTGGATTTTGTTGAAAATGGAATTGCAGCCTCTCCAGACGGAAAGATTTATCTTGGGTTTATGAACAGTCACACAGTGAGAGTGTTGACACCAACATGTGGATCCGACACGAGATACACCTATTCTTTCGCTTCTGATTCATGTGTGATGGTCAACACAAGAACCAGTGATGGTAATAGCATGATTGGAATGAATAAGAGTCTTTTTGGGATGTTTGCTTTGACAATGGTAATGATGCTTCTCTTCTTGAACCACCATCTTTAAGCATCGGTAGTTGTGTTCACACAGCTCGTTAATAAACCGACGTTTTTTGCTCCTTCAATGAGTTAATTTTCTATTGTGACAATAGAGATGATGAATCATGTTGTCATTCCAATGAATCCGAGACAGGGATTAAAGAAAATCTTTGTCCTCAATCCAAACTTTTGAAAGAGTTCATTTCTCATACTACACATCAAAATGATGCTGAAGGCTTCCCATAAAAACAAGAACGCTTTCACTGCAAAGGTGAACAAATTACAATTTTATCGAAATTTCTTAAAAAAAACAGCACTTTGAAATTGCAAAGAAGGCTTACCGAGTCGAGAGGATATTACGAATTTGCACTGGGTTCATTCTGGAAGTAGTAGTGCTTTGATCATACAGCAACAACAACAACAATTTATTTCATATTTATTTCTTCTCTGCATCAAAATAACACTCAATACGGAATATAATAATATTGATCATCATCAAATTTAAAAATAATTTTTAATTGTTCTCTCAGCTGTGCAGGGTGAAATGGAAGCTCATCATTACTCTCCATCACTGGATTTGCTCTCCAAGATCGATCTAGATGAAGAGGAGAAGGATATGATGTCCTTCTTCTTTGATTCCTCATTTGATCGTGAACATTTGAAATCTCTCCCACCACCAAAAGAAAGTTCAGACGCTCACGAATCACACGAAACATTGTCGGAACACATTGACGTCTCTGATGAGAACTTTGATGTTTTTGGTTTTAGATTTCTTCATGTGAGTATTGCTTGTTGTTTGTTCTTTGGACTACTGACTAATATGATCATCAACCACAAATAACAGTCTGATTCTCAAAAATCAGTCATTGAGAAGAGTGTGCTTCAGTCCGATAATGGTACAGAGGTAAGTGGTGACATTGGTCGAAAAACGATTAGATACAACCTTATCTATTGCACAACATATAGTTCTTAAAAACCTTCACAATTCAAGTATTAGATCAAGAGAAATTTTTGAACGAGAATGATGCAGATCAATTTCCGACTCTTGCTAAGCGACTGTGTACATTCTTACAAAGAATGGAATGCTTTTCCATTGCACAACACGCTCATGTGTTATCACTCTTGAATGTTTTTGTCAAATATTTATTTGGAAAGAAGTTTATTGACAAAGGTAGGTTATATGCTTAGTAATGTACAAATGACCTCAACATTCTATTTACCAACATGACCTCATCGTAACATTCTATTTGCCAACACTTTCGCACAGTGCTTTCTAAACATGTTAAATGTTATCACAGCACGAAATATACAATATTTGTAATGATGAGATATTGCGTATATGTTCTTTCCTATTGTAAATCATTTTCTTCAACATCTCAACAATTGATAAACTCTGTACATGATGTTTGTAAAATATTGAATACTCTCATAGTGGGAAAGAAATATTCCGAAGCAGAAATCAAACTGGAGAAAAAAATTCCTGAAAAAGTAGTTGAATTTCCTTTCTCACTGGTATCAGCAGCCCATAAAGAGACATCAAATGGTGCCATCACGGAACAAAACGACACATTATCAAAGATTTTAAGTTCAATCTCTTCGCAAGAGTATGGAGTAGGTAACCACAATTACGTGTCATCATTAGTGGTAGGCAAGAAGTCTCGTTCTCCATTGAGTTTTGAAAAATTAATCAGACAAGTGAGAATGTATCTAATTGTGACCTTGAAAATTGGAGAGCATATTTCGAGCGCTCTTTCCTCCATTTTCAACAATAGTGTGAACGTCGATATTCGTAATGCATTATGTGGAATTTTACAAATACTGGCAAAGCCACTGGTTCGGACCGAACAAGTGCCAATACAGAAACTTGTTAATACTTGTATCCAGTGCATAAATAATCAGAAAGAAAAGTTCTATCCAGCAGATATGTTAAAAGAATTGGCCGTAGTGATACTGAAAACCTTTTCAAATGTTGATACTTGCAAACAGGTTTTGTCCTATTTATTGCGAGTTGTATCTGCACAAATTATTGCTGAAGATGTCGAAAATATTGCAAAAAGCACGGAATTTCTTTCGAATTACGTATACCTTCTGGACAATATTCAAATGTCAAACTCTCATGCTTTTTCTGAGTTGAGGCAGGAATTATTGAATTTTCATGCTCCTTCCTACATTGCGAGTGCAAAATTCGATCGACTCTTTCCGCTGCCTTCCATTGAATACAAAACCGTTTGTGATGAAATAGAAATATCAAAAGAAATGATGCAATGCTCAATCACGGATATATTCACTCGGGCTCTTATTTCAAGATTAATTATCATTGCAGAAGCATCATCAACAATATCTATCACGCAAGACCATTATTCCACATTTATAGCCAATTTTTTCTTGTTTTTGAACCACTTAGTGAACAATTGGAGCAAAACCATAAGGGCCAATGTTGCTAACGAAATTTTGGACATTTCTAATTTTTCTACTTTCTGCAAGTTGGGAGATGACACACCCGAATTTAGAAATCTTTGCTCACAGTGTTTATTCTCCATTGCCTCCCTTGACGATGAATGTATGCTGGACGTTTTTGAGAAAATTAACATCATAGATATTAGTGAAGATATATTCAAATTCTTTGTCTCTCTGTCCCTTCGCAATGCATCACGTAATAAGTCTGTGTTTGAGAGAGTATGGATTGGTTACATTCATAACATGAAAAATGCGAAACAGACATTGCTCTCTCAAGAAAAGATGCTATTCTTGGCGTTATGCTTTAGCACTATGGACAGTACTGCAAAATCATTAATATTTAGCGAATATGTCAAGCTAATTAAGACCGAATTGTCTAACTTGAAAAGTAAGAGCTTGTCAAGCCATGTTCTAGTTTTATTTGAGTACTTGTGTAAAAACTTTGATTCCATGCCAATTAACCTTGAATCTCAGCTGTCAGATTTCTTTCAAAACAGCGAATACAAGTTGAAGATTAATTATAACTCACTTTTAGACAAGTTGGGAGTAAGAAATGAAAACTTCTTTGAACTTGACTACGAGCACAATGCTGAGCTATCATCCACAGCTGTTTCAATTTTGAAGCAGAACGACAACTGTGCAGGATTAGTGCGAGCATTACTTGTGAACATCAGTCAACTGAGTGATTCTGATGACAAGGTCTTGATGAATACATTTGATTACAATGCCGACATTTGCATAAGACTTCTCAACCCCCTTCTGAAACTTGACTCTATCAAAAAGTTTGAAGCAACAAGCACAATCGTAGATCGACTCAGTTATTTGATTCAGTACATACACAACAACGACATGAATCAAATAGACCACCTCTCGCAAATTGTTGACATGATCATAATGACATCACATAGCACGGATGAAGTACCAACTTGTGATAACTCAATCCTAAGTTTAGTTTACATTAAGGAGTGTTTAGGCATACTTGAAAAATATGACTCTCGTCAACTGGATTGGAAATCAGAAACCGTAGAGCTGTTACTTAAGAGGCTTTGTTATTTTTGCTCTTTATCTATGCAACAGCTGGATTCTATCATTCAACGAGATTTAATGTATTGTAACCAAATGAGTGAAGAGGAGGCACGTTTTAGCGTTTCATTACTGCGAAGTGCTCTGAACAAGGAAACTATTATGACTTGTATTGGATTACTCACATCTTCCGGAACTGTAAAGACCTCTTCAGCTAATGTCTCCGAATGGCATGACTCGAAATTGAACGCCCTTAAGAATATTTCCGACATTTTATCAGAGAAGAGCCTTTGGAAATTCTTTTTCCATCATATCATTGGATCTGTTCATTTGTCACATCGTAATTTGCAAGCCTTTTCATGTTATAATACTATCAGGTCAAACATTGACATGATTGCCAATGTTACATCCATTGTTAAAGACAAAGGCTATTCAGCGAACTTTTCAAGCGTTATGCCAGATTTAGTAGCATTGCTTTTGAACTTGCGAGAACACTATGTGTATCGATCTTCTCTTTTGGTCGAACCCATCATGTTTAATCTATTTAGCGAAGGATTTGTTAATGAGCTCAATGTTTATAGAACCTTCACCGTCGGAATGGTGCTATCGTCGCTACAAGCATCAGACTTAATTTCCAAAAAACCGTCATGTGCCCACAAAATCATTTCTGCATGCTTCGAATATTTAGAAGATTATATTTTGTCAAAGGGAAAAAGAATGCAAAGCGTGCAATCTCTCATGTTTGGTGAACCAGAAATTCCAAAATTCTGTACAAGTTTCAGATTTGATGCTGTAGTTTTGTTCAAGATTTTAATGGCCGCGGCTGACACAGACATTGATTTATTCAAGCTTGTTCTTTCCTTCTTGGAATTAATAATTTCTAAATTTGAAGTGGGTATCACTAGCTTACTGCAATCACTTGCCTCATTGGAGAACATTGACATATTTTTGCAATCATGTTTTAAAAAACATGAAACAAGACCTTATTTGCAAAAGTTCCTTGTTTCTATCCATGATAAATCAGGTGTGCAAGCCTTCATGCCTGTCTTTGTAGACGCAATGCTGCAAGTGTTGAAACATATTAGCAAGTCTTCTCCATCTGACTTTTCGATGGTTTTCACCTCAATTCTTGAAGTCATTCACAAGACAACCAACTTGGAATGTCACGACAAGTTTTTCAAGTGTTTGAATGAAATTATACAAGAACAAGCAGAAGTGAAAGAAATTAAGGTCCTGTCTCCAATCTGTAGATTTATCTATCAGCAGCTAATGCAAAAAGTTTCTAACGAACAAAATGAAAAAACTCTAACAGTGATCAATCAGTTCAAAGCAAAGACTAAATATGGTGAAAATATTAAGTTTAAGGGACCAATTGTTCAATCCGCAAATGAGATTCATACGAAAATGGATAACAATGAGTACGAAGCATATCATAGTCTATTGGTAGATGAAACATCTTCAAATATTGACTTTGATTCAATTACGAATTATTTCAAAGCTTCCACCATTGAATCACAAAATGACATGATCTCAGGAAAATCGGCTTCTACAAGCATTGCGATCATGGATGAAACCATGACTTGCCTTCTCCAGTTACTAGAAAACTTGAAAACTTCGTATGAGAGCAATACAAAAGAATTAGAGTCATCACTTTCGAAATGGGATTTGAAGGATGGATCTGTCAATAGTTACTCAAGATTACTGCTCGATGAGACCTCATCATATCCTACCTCCACCTTTAATACAAAGTTAACATTTGAGAGAAGACAAGAGGCCAACATTTTCAGATCCAAACCAATGCCTCGACACTTAGTATCTTCAAATCTGGCAAATACAGTCATCATAGCAGAACAAAGTGATGTTCATTTACTGAAATCAACATCCAATTTCTCAGATTCTGTTCCAAGAGAAAATTCTGTGAATGATATCAAGATAGCTAATTCTCACTCAATGTCCTTCAAAGTTGTTCATGTAAAGGTTAATCCAGAGAATGACAACTTTGTAGCTGTAGCTGGCATATATGAATGTCATGTTCTTGTACTTGATAATGAGTTGAATGTGATCCAACAGGTTCCATTATATCTTGCATGTGAGGATATGCCGTCCGAAACTTTTGTCATCGATATTCAATGGTTACCAGGTGAGCAATGCTTATTGGCAGTGACAACAAATCAGTTTGTTAAGGTTTATGATTTATCATCAGACACTTTTTGCCCAACCTTCAACTTTAGTGCTCAGAATGATCAAATCGTTTCCAGTGTGTTTGCTCCAGATCCAAAAGGAATGAAAGATCTAAAGACATGTTTTGCTTTGACAAAGAGCGGAAAGTTGTATTACCAATCATACTTCAATAGTGGAGGAGAAGCCTATTTCTCTGACTCTGTTGACATCAGCAGATATTCTCATTCTGCGGAAGGGAAAAGAGTGTTTTATTCTGAACTGATTCAAGTGTTGTTTGCAAGTTTTGCTGATGGAACATCGATAGCTCTTAAGCTCGATCATTTGTCAGGAGGCGTTCAAAGTGTTTTAGAAATCTCGAAGAACTCTGAGCTGAAACAACTTGGTTGTTGGACGCATCTTTGTGAGATTGTAGATATGTGTGGAGTTTTGGTTGCTGTTACCTCGAGTAACAAGTCCGTAGTTCTCAATTTTTCTTCTGACAAAGTGGATTATCAAATTTTGCCCAATCCTGATAGTCACACCTTAGAGGGATTAACATCCATTCCTCCATTTGGAAAATACTCATCAGTTTTGGCTCTTTTTTCAAATGGTGAATTGAAAAAGTTTATGGTAACCAAAGATGCCACTCCTTGTTGCTCGCTTCCACCTAAATGTAGAATTAGTAGAGAGTTGAAAAAGAGACAATCTTCGTTAAAGCACTTCCAAACATTGGACATACAAGCAGATGATAGTTCCAAGCAGCTCACTGTCTCATCATCACAAGTCGATACCTCACTCGATGCCCAACCTGCAGACACTTCTTCAAGCAAAGATATCACCTCCAAATGCTCATATTCCGGAGACGGAAATCTCACATCAGACGAAATCAAAAATATGAATAATGACACTAATACAACATCTCTATGTGCAACACGAGTGGATGGCATGAAAATTTCCATTCACAAACCAGACAATATTGTGATCACTGGAATCAAGGTGTTACTGGGTAAAAATAATAAGGCCTCCATTCCTTCAACAATTAGTTCACTTGGACATTCCATCTCCAGTGAGAAAGATGTAGAAAAATGGTATACAATCAATTACACAAATGAGGAAGCGTTGAACATGGGTAAAACTTTAGACCTCGATATTTCTGCTTCCGTTGATAAAAGTACTATGCCTACCATAGATGGACTTAAGATTCTAGGCCTGGATTCTGGACCCTTCAGGTATAATTATGTCAAGAAGAAATTGGAAGGAGAAACTAGTACTTCATCTGAAAAATCCACACAAAACCTACCCGAAGAAAAACATCAATTTTCTACAGACGAAGTGGCAATCATACACGATATTGCTAAATCAATAATCCCATACGAACTAGCAGTTAACCTTAAAGATTCACAAAAAGATGGTATTACGTCTTTAATTTCTGATTGCCTTTTACTTCCCTCCTTATCTGAACTTAAAGAGGTATTCCTTTCTGTACTTTTAGCGACTTGTGATAATGTTGAGAGCTTTACAATCTTAAAAACAACGTTGGAGCTTGATCGACTTTCAAAAAGAAAGCTAACTGATTTGGACGAATCTCATGCTAATTTGATCATTGACAAATATGTAGACATTTTGTTCTATGACCCTGATCATTTTTATAATCGAGTATTGTCAAACGATGCTGGTTTTATGTCATCTATGTTCTCTCTTCTACAGAAAAACAAATCAGACGAAAAACTTCAAACTGACTCCCTCGTTAAGTTATGTACAGGAATGGCATTGATCGAATTTTTGAAGAAGAGCAGCGAAGAATCGCTGCAACAGATCTCTAAATTATTGCTTGACGAAGATGAAGAAACTGTGAGAACCAGCGCATCGCAGGCTGTCGCAAAAATTTTAGGCATTGTCAAGACACAATCTTCTACTTTAGCAAAATTGCTTACAGAGTTTTGCTCTCTAATGTCAAAATGTTCGGATTCTTTAATAGCCCTCAATATTTTGCAACTTATTTCTGTGGTTATTATTCGATCATGTTCAAACCTTGCACTTGATGAAATAATCAATATTGACGGATTGGTGGCCTCAATTTGTGATAAGTTATCAGTGTCAAGCTTCTTCAAAAACTTGACCCCTCAGAATCCTGCTAGCGAGAAACGGATTTTAATTCTTGACATGCTCATCTCACTTTTGTCATTAAGCGAAGAGACACAGTGGACATCATACCTTAGACAGGCAATATGCAAAACATTGAACAACATTCCTTCAATTCATGACGACATTCTCTCTGCATGTGGTGATGCTTTAGTTCTGTTTGTTCCGACAGATCATCAAGCCGAATACGAAGATATAATGGGTGGTCTTCTGAAGAGTCAGAAAGAAATTCCTACTAGATTGTTTTCTCCAATTTTCAGTGATCTCTATATTTCAGATAACAAGACAAACATAATGGCAGAATATCCAAGAATAATTTTGCAGTCCTTATTCAAACTTACCAAATACTTGAATAAGCAGTCTTTGATACCTGAAGACAATATAACAAAGTGGTACAATTTCCTCGCAAATTTGGCAGTGGATGAGAATGAGTATTTGAGATCAATCAGCAAATATTATTTGCTTGAGCTAAGTGGCTCTATTGGCAAGTTCAATAAGATCATGGATGATAAATTGTTCGCCACTAGATTATCTGATTTTATGAAACCAACAGAACTGGTATCGAATTGGTCTCCTGAAAGAGCCAGAAGGATTGTTGTCAATGTAAATGAAGTAGTTGATCGTGTAGTGAACAATCCTATTAATTGGATCGATTTCTGCTTAGTCAATGATACTGTACTTCCTTCTTTGCTTGAGTTTACATTTTTACTAGATGAGAGTGTTACGATACCTCTACAGTTGCTTAATTGCTCGTTTAGCACTGAGAACAAGTCTCATTTGGAAAAAGTTACATCATTATACATGTCACATAGCTCAAGAACTTTGAACAGATTTATAGACTTTGTGTTCAATGGTGAAACCAGCAATATTAGAGCAGAGTCAGCCAAATTTTTGTCGAAACTTTTTACCAATTCATCCATCAAATCTAAAGAAATTTTATTTAATATTATTATCAAACGTGTGGCCTCACTGCCCTATTATGGAAGGAAGGGAAGAGAATTTACCAATCATTTACTGATTCCAATATTTGAGGTTTATGAGAAAAAGCGTCAACAAATTTCGGACGAGCTTGTTAAGTGTCTTGAATCGCAAAATCATCTCATAGGCAACCACCCCAATTCTTACATCTATGATAATCTCCAAAATTATTTTAGTTTAGACTCTAAAGGTTACTACTTGGAAACGGTACCATGTTTGATTTGCATCTCTCCTGAGGTTCCAAGCCAACAAGTCGTTCTCAAGGACATTACTAAGGCTAAAAAATTTTCTCATTCTTCAGAATATGTGAAGCTTAAAAACTCCTACATCATTGAATCTATGGAAATTAACATTTCGGATGCCAAAAAATCCAAGATGATAAGAACAGTTGAGTTTTATTTTAACAATAATCAGGCTTTGGAGGTTCACGACCTGACAAAAGCATCAACGGTTTGGCAAAAAGCTGGAAGCATGACAGTTCCAAAGAATTCTTCTCAGTGTAACATCACATTTAGTGTACCTATCACATGTTGTAACTTATTAATTGAATTTTCCAGCTTTTATTACGATCTTGCTTCCATGGATGCTCTTTTCTGCAGTAATTGTGGAATTCCAGTTTATGACAAGTATGGACTTTGTTTGACATGTGGAGAAAATGTTTTCTCTTGCCACAAATGCAAAGCCATCAACTATGACCATTTAGACGCCTTTGTTTGTTCTACATGCGGCACTTGTAAATATGCCACCTTTGAGTTTTCATGTTTAGGAAAACAAGTATTTATTGGAGACAAAATTAGAAATGAAGAAGATTGTAAAAAATCACTGCAAATTATTGACACCCAACTCAATTCTAGTGCTAATAAGCTCATTGGCCTGAAAGAGAAGAGTTCTGAAATTAAGTCTCTGTTGATCAGTTTGAAAACAGGTGATTATAAGGGAAAGTCTTTGACCGAACTGATCTCTTCACTTGAAGATTTGTACAATAATCAGACCAAAGCTCTACATGAAGGACTTTCGAATTGCCAGAAAATCATGTTAACTACGAGAAAACAGTTGAGAGAATATATCTCTTCGAACAGAAGAAGCGACAAGAAATACTATCAGTCGGATCATTTTGATGTATCTACCCCTCAACATAACCGATGTTTCGGATGTGCTAATAATCTTGTCAGCAATGTCATTGATTTCTATCAATCCATCCATGATTGCAAAGGCCTTTCTATTAACGATCAACTCTTGAATGAACTTTTTGTCAATGTGAGCCGACTAGGAATGAAAGAGAAAGCACTACAGGTGCTGACAAAGATCTCCTTTATTGATGATATTGTAAGCTCTAAAGTCAATACTTTGTTGCAACAGAAAATTATTAACTGTTCCAAGAAGACTCTCAAAGGATATGATGTCACAGCTCAATTAATTGGACTGGTAGAGTTGTTGAAGAGACTTTGCTGTGATGAGAAAGATCCTTTCTTTAACTCTAGAATGTTAATGCTATTTGGAATATTAACTGAAACAACACTTCAACCTGGAGCCTCATCATCTGTGATCATCTGTGAAGAGTTGATACAACCTTGCCTACAAATTATCCTCAAGTTTGTCACATATGCCAACCAAAAATGTAAGGAAGAGCCAACACCGGCCAATGTTGAGTCTCCGATGACACCAACTAGAGCTGTACAATTTGGTTATCATCAATGGAAAGAAGGAGAAATGACATTTGATATGTTTAAGGCAAACCAAATTCCCAAGAAGTTACCAAGAAATAATTTTGAAATCTTAGGGAAAGATGTGCTATTTAAACTTTTGCTTAATGATTGTTCGAGCTCTGTAAGAGATACGACCACCAAAATTATCAAATGTTTATGTGGAAATTCACAAAAAGAAATTGGCATTTTGCAGGCATTGACAACTCTCTTACCAGATGCCATGGTGCGTGGTGAATATTCTTCTAACTTTTTCTCTCTATTCAACACTCTTGTAGAAAAGGAAGAAAGAAAGGTTCTACTTTCAAGCAAAGGGTTCCTTTCCTTTGTATGCAAATTATTGAAGAAGGAAGTCGTTCATCTTCATCATTTGGAAACTTTTTCATCCAATCAAAGCCAAGATCTTTCAACAGGATCCAGTTTATACTTTTTGGTTACACTTCTTTCTGACTTTTTGCATATATCTGATATTTTGAATGAGTTTAAGACCAAAGAGGAACATGTTAGTACCGTGTTAAGCAGCTTCCTGTCACTCAAATCATTCGTTGTTCAAAAAACAAAGTCAACAACTGACAGTCAAAGTATTCTAAGACAATTAACGGACAAATTACAAGAGACTGAATCAGACAAGAAGCTCTTTATTATTGCATGTATTGACACTTTAAAAATGTATAGTGACAATCGAACAGCCTTATTTGTGTTCGAAAAGCTGAATAGCATGATTCAGCCTGTAAAAACTGAGCCTGTTTATAAGCTGAAATTAACTCGTGCAGCCAGCCAAGAATTCTATTTCCAAGGAAGACTTTCTAAACAACAATGGACTACCAAGGAGTTTAGCAAAAATGGACAACCTGCTCTAATGTCTGACGTAAAAGATAAGATTTGTGAAGAAATGAATATTCACAGCGACATTCCTTTCGAGTTGTTGGTCAATAATTGCATTATTGCTCTCAATTTACCTGTAGTGAAAGTATATGAAAAGGTCTGGCTAACCAGAAACGTAGAAACTAATAACAACACACCGATGGAAATTGTTTTTAGATTCCAGGGCATTGATGGAGAAGCAACCGAGGATAGAATTGAAACCTTACCTAGAGATGACGAATCCATTGATATTGCTCAAAAGAGTAAGATTACTTCAGTCATATCAACACATGGAGGAGTTGAGGTCATAGTTTCATATCTTCGATCTATCACCGATTTTGGATCGGATAAGGAACTTGCAAAGAATCTGTTACAATTTATGCTCTACTGCACATACAGTAAGCTGAATAGACGTAGATTTTTAATGACAGACACTGTAGAATGCCTCCTTTCAAAATGTAAATATGTCTTCCAGCATAGTGAGATGGCTGAAATTGCCGAGTTACTCCTTCTATGTATTAAGCCACTTGTCAAAGAGGCAACCAAGATGAGTCACGAGACTGGAGTACCTTCAAGCCCTCTTACAAGTCCTATGAGCCCATCTTTTTCCTCTGATATTTTCTCTGTCGACTCTGCTAACGATCTTTCTCCAAGCGTTTTAGGAAAATCAGAACAATACAAGATTAGCCAGAAGGAAATCCTTGAACAATTGAAAATGTTTTTAGAGAGATTGCCTGTGTGTAGTTCTAAAATTGTTTCAGCTGTACAGTCATTGTTACCATTTCTGACCTACGGACTTGAAGAATCAATGGATTATCTCATTCAATACTTTGAACCATATTTGAATTTTGATTCATTTGGTAACACAACAAAAGAAAAATTCTATTTGGACTCATTCGTTAATGTGGTTCTGAGCATCCCCAATGACTTTGCTGGAAATAATCTCAAGTCCATGATACTCAACAAAGGAATTACCAAGAAAGCCATTGATTTTATAATGAAGAATTTTGATCTGAAGAATACATCCTCATGGAAGTCAACACTCAGCTTGCCCATAATTCCATTCATTTTGAATTTGCTTCAAGGTTTGGTGTCATATCACCTTCCTTCTTTGACTGCGATGAATAATGTAGATTTATTGACCGTTCTTCACAAGATTGAAGAAAATACTGACGAAAAGATTGTTGCAACACTCGCCGAATCATTGCTCAACACTATTGCTGAAGGATCTTCCCAAATTAAACCCACCATTGACAACCTCAGAAAGAGCACCAAAGAAAAGAAGAAAAAGAAGGCGCTTTCAAAGCGTGAAAAGACTCTTCAGGAGTTGAAAAAACCTGCCATTTCTGCATTTAATTTCGATGACATTGAAGAGGATAAGGGTATTATTTGTTCCATTTGTGGCGATGGATATGCCTACAAGCCAGAAGAGGTCATTGGAACTTATGTATTTTGCAAGCATGTATTCCTTACAGACAATTCTGGCGCCATCAGTTCAGTCACTCATTTCAACACTATTCACACTTCGTGTCACTCTCAAGCTGTTGTGGCTGATCAAAATAGAAATCCTCCCAAGTCAGAATGGGAAGGCTCTTTGATCAGAAACTCGTTCACTAAATGTAACGCTCTATTCCCATTCAAAGGTCCAAAGACATCGACAAGTAACTACGCAACTGCTGTCAAGAAATTCTGGTCTGATGTCAAAATTGTGAAGAATATTTCTAGAGATCATTTTGACATTCTTTCTCATGATTTGATGATTTTGTTTAACAAGTTTGCCAAAGAAGAATCTTTTTCAAAGGATGCAGGTGGTGGTAGTGCCATCCATCAAGTGAAATTAATACCATTCATGATTCAAATGGGCCTCTACCTTTTGGATACCCTAAATAAGAATCGAGAAACATATGAGACAATCCTTACCAGCTTTTTGAACACGGATATTGAGACAAATCTTGATGTGGAAAATATCAGCTATAACACAATTCTTTCTTTGTATCTAATGACATTGGAAGAATGGAATTACTACAAAAATATTGTTCTTAAACGCTTCATTACAACAACAAGAAATTTGAAGCAAGATCACACGGAATGGTTCCAATTAGTGAGACCTGCTCTCATCTTTGTGTCGCTCATTGATATTTATCAAAAAGCACTCAAACCCAATTCAAAATTGACACTCAAGACAGACAGCATCCAAATTCGTCATGCAAGCTCTGAGCAATGGATACAAGACTTGTTACACAAGATTGAAAACATTGATCAAGAACAACTCTCAAAATTGGAAGGAATTGCCACCCTCTACACCAACAAGCTATTGAAATTCACCACTCTGGAAGAATTTGAAAAACAAATGGCCTCTTCTGACTTTACATTGTAAACACGTTTTGCAGACGTGTATGAACCATTTTAACAAAACTACAAGTATTGTTGTAAACTATGTACAAGCATGACTGAGTCTCCATAGTAATAATAATGAGGAAATTCCAACGAACGAACGAGCGAACTATTTCAAAATATGAGTCGACAAAGAAACGAATCCCGACATTAGTTACATAACCAAACATCCTCCACCACCACCGCTATTATTCTTCTTATCATCTTTCTTTTCATTCTCCTTTTTAGCATTTGTAGAATTCGAATTTGGGGATTTAATTCCCAACGATTCTGGATCTAATTTAATTTGAGCACACAATTGAAAGATTTCCTCAATTCCCTTATGTTGTTTTGCAGAACATTCTCTATAGCAAACTGCACCAATTCTTTCTTGAACTTTTTTAGCTTGTTCTTCAGTGATGCATTCAGTACCTTTTCGAGGATCGTTTCGTAAGTCACATTTCAAAGCGACAAGAATGACAGGCGTATTAGGACAGTGAGTGCGAACTGATGTTGTTTCATCCACCATGGATGAGAACAAGGTGATGATGAACCATTCCCAGAAATTATTATTGAAATGTTGAATACAATATATATATAACAGTGAATCGGTTGAGAACAAGGAACATACCTTCTTTTATCCATTTTGCTTCGATATTTTCTAAACTTGTCGAATTGCTCACATCAAATCCAATAATAAACACATGTCTATCATCATGATGAGTAATATATATATGATTATTTGTTATTGTTGATAACGATAAAACATCAAATAAATGTTCGCAAGACAACAATCAGGTGTGTATTCCGAAGCCGTTGATGGTGATGTGGTTGTTTTTCAAATCCATTCATTTGAAGGGATATATATCCAAAGAGTAGTAGGTATCAGTGATAAAAGACCTTTTTTCTTCAACTTACGTATCGGGATAAGAAAGAGGTCTCAATTCATCAAAGTCTTCTTGTCCAGCTGTTCATCATAAGTTTTTGAAAGCACCAATAATAACGAACGGAAAAGAATAGATTTTATCATCATCATCATTCGGTAATAATTCCAACAATTCCAATAATAACAACAACTCTGTCATGATGACTTACCAGTATCCCACAAGGTCAGTCCAACTGTTTTATCTTTATAGGTCGTTTCAGTTGAAAAGTTATCGACCACTGTTGGGTTGTAGTCTTCGGGAAAGATATGATTGACTCCTCTTTATATGAATGATCCAGTTTAATATGTTGTAAAAAGGACAAGTCAGAGGAATTCGAGTGTTGTTGAAGGGAGAAGATAATATTCACAAATCGTCCAATCCGATAAAAACAATGAAAGAAATATAATGATAGCAACAAATTTGAGTACTCTACTCTAACAGTTCAATAATGATACATACGAGAGAAGGAAGTTGGTCTTACCGACGGCACCGTCGCCCACTATCACAACTTTGGTATCCATGGTGTAGGTGTGTTGGATGTGTATTTTTTTGGTTTAAAGTGACAGGTGTTTGACAGGCTGAATCGCGACTCAAAGGCTGACAGTCTGTGACCACATTTGGTGTAAGTGTTTATAACTTTTCATTCAGTAATAAATTGGAAAACCTCCTTCAATTCATTCACAATATATTAATATATTCATTAATGAATATATTTGTGATCATGAAATCTTTTGCTCATTTACAGACAAACGTTATTGGTTCAAAGAGTGGGTTATTGAAGGTAGCTTGTACGACATCACCCTTCTCTAATTCTCGAGATTTGCCAGTCATGGTTCCACTTGAAATGATTTGACCTGCCAAAACGTCTCGTTTAAATTCGTTTGTGATTCTGTTCACACATTGGAGACAGGTGTCGAGTGGTCCTTTTGTTTCATTGGCATCATATTCACCATTGCAAACAAATGAGCCTTGAGCCTTTTTCTGGCTGACATTATTGAATAATAATTCCACCTTCTCGAATGCTAATTTAGCAGCATCTTTCACATCGTATTTGGGTGGTTTTTCAGGCATTATCAAATTAATATGACCTCCTAAATCGGCAATTCTTGTGAGAACACCTCCTTGATTTTCCACATTGTCCACTCTTGATCCAATCACTTCAAAAACGCCAGTGACATACTCCAATGCATCAATCAATTCTTCTTTTGTGTAAGGAGTGTCACGGGCCTTCAAATCTTTTGCCAAGCAAAATGCAAACTCCACTTCAACCATTGGATTAAAGTTAGTCACATCTTCCATGTTGTAAACTCGTGGATTTCTCAAAATTTGATGTTCAAATATTGGTCCCAAGAATGGCTCCTTAATATTTAATCTGGCAAGCGCTTTTGGTTGTGTGGCACCAATCTTCCATCCAGCAAGCTTCCATCCTCTCTCCTTTTCTAAAAGATCAATCAATCTCAATTGAGCATATTGAGCCTCCTTCTCACTCTTTGGAATAATATTTGATGGAAATGAGAGAATAATTCTGTTTGCTAATTTTCTGCTTTTGAGTGACTTGTACGCAGCCATTGGTGTGACTTCATCTCGACTGATCTTTGAGAGAGCTTCATCGTTGAATTTTAACACTGGCTCCTCTTCTCCCGATTCTTCCATTTGTGACCTAAATCCACTTCCACTCTCCTTCTTCTCTTTTTCCAGCAGTTCTTGAATATGTTTGTCATCACACATTGCCTTTTCCTCCATTTGTTCCAATGCCGATTTTTGTTTTGGATTCAACTCGAGAAATTCTTTATAACTCCTGTATTGGAATTTCATGAGTAATCGAGCAATATATTCAATTCTCTTGTTTTCATCGGTGCTCCATTTATCTTGATTGAACCACAATTTAAGTGGTTGTTCCAGAGGCTTATTGATAATCTTGTTCACATATTTCTTTTTAGGACGTTGAGCAACCATGGGTTTTGCTTCCGTTACGTTGTTGTTACTGGCTTCATTTCGGAAGAAACAAGCATGAGAGAAGGATCGGGATGATTGCTGTTCAACACTCACCCATCCATTCATGGAAGATAAATGTGTAGCAGCAACAGAAGAAGAGAAGGAGGAAATTCCTCTCAGATGATTTTCATTCAGCAATGAGCCTTTCCGTAAAGACTGAACCACACGAAGCATGATGAAGAAAATTCAAAATATTTTTTTTTTTCAAAATCAAATTGAAATAATTTTCAAATTCGGGAATTGTTTTCCTCATTTTCCTTACGTACAGACTAAGTGTGTGTTCAGTTTTGTCGTGTCATGGATCGATCCAGCTGCTAGAAGATGAATGTATTCTCCCAAAGTTTTTTGATGACGAACCTCTTCATTGCCTATTCAAAAAAGAAGAAAAAAATGCCCAAATCATCAAAAGAAGATGAACGAGTGTTGAAAAAGTTTGTGGAAGAGCTGAATCGAGCAAGCTCGGAAGAGGAGGAAAAGAAGAAATCCTCTTCATCATCGACTCTATCTAAATATTTAAATGCTGCTCCAAAGTTTGTTAAGAGCGGAATTACTCAAATTGGAGATCGGATTGAAACAACAAACAACAAAACTGAAAATTCGGCAAGCTCGGAAAAGTCATTGTATCAACCTCAGTTTGCTTATCAAGACGTTTCTTTGATGAAAGAAGAAGAGAAACAAAACAAACAAGATTCCGATGACGCATCGAGTAAAAAGAGAAAAGCAAATATTGATGAATTTTTGGACGAATTATCGAATCAAACGACCCCTAAAAAGACTAAAAGAAAGAGTGATACAACACAACCTGGTTATTTGAAAATTACTAATGTGAACGTGGGAATTTCAGAACAAAATTTTAAAAAAGAATTTTCAAAGTTTGGACGAATAACTAATAGTTGTTTGGAGCCATCAAGTGGTACTGATGTGGTCACTTGTTTTTTGGAATTTAGAAAGACATATGATGCTGAATGTGCAATGCATGCTCTTCAGAAAAAGAAAATTTGTGGCCAATCACAGAATATTCAAATAACGTGGTGTTCAAATGAAGAAATTGATGAACTTCAAAAAAAGTGTAAGTTGTTGCAGCACCTGCAGATGGTGCTAATAAGGTAATATTGTAATAATTACCACTGTAAAATATCACACATCAATGATTGCAGTTCAAAAGCATTTTGACGAAACTACCAAAGCTGATTTTGTTAAAATGTTGACTGATTTGGACACTAGACGGCAAACCATTATGATTGTGATGGGATTTTGCTTGGATTATCAAAATAATGCGGAGGACATTATTGAACTATTTATGAAGAATGTCTTCTCTGCGGCAGCCAAAAAAAGTACTTCTTTCACGAAAAAGCTTGCTTGTCTTTATGTATTCAATGACATTCTTTCCAATCAAAAATATGGTCCAAAATATCAGACTTTGATCGGTGATCGTATGCTTGGAATTTTGCAATCGACTTTAGATTCGGCTGACAAAGAACAACGAGAAAAGGTTGTGAAAATTTTGGAATTGTGGAAAGAGAAGGCTTTCTTTTCAGATTCGAAAATTCAGGGATGGATGGCCATCATTTAAGGAGTGTCCTGTTGTGCTTCAGATAAGAAGAAAGAACAACTATTCGATGCTGCTAATTAGCCATAAGCGCTGGTGGAGAATGTTTTCATGTCACGTATCAGAGATTTAAAGGTTTAACAATTAGGATTTATTTTGAATTAAACATTCACTTGTTCATCTTTCTTGATTTTGTGATTTTCGAAGAGGAAGACGTGGACCTCTTTTCCAAAGTATTCTTTGAGGATCGTTTCACAGTGACTTGCATTCCCGTTAAATTTGAGACATGATAATCCAAATTCTTTCTTCGTCGGGTTCCACTCACTACATTGCATGGATCAATATCAAAATTAGGTAATCGTTTGGTAATATCAATAGGTTGAGATCGAACCCATTCTGTTTTTGTTGGAATTTTCTCATCAGTGGTATTAGATGATGATGAGGAATTTGGTGATGTTCTAGAGACCATGATGATGTTGTTAGTGAATAGTTGTTACTTGAATGGTTGTTTTTGTTTTGTTGATGAATTTCCGAGCTAAACATGATGGTTATTTATTGAGCTTGTTGTCGTCCATTTTTTTGTGGAATACAGAGAACATCTGGAAATTCTCTAAAGAACTGGAAGGACATCCCAAAATAAATTCATGATGATGAAAATGAATGGTTGATCCAACAACAAAGAAAAACAAACACTAACAATAATTCAATTCAGCAAAGCAAATAATCAAAATGGTCTGCACAAGAAGCAACAAGGGATACAACAATTACTCTTCCGAAATTTCCATGGATAATATTGTCGGAGGAACACGACAACGAAAACAATTCAATTATCGTGTGATGCATCAATATGGTGAGGATCATGATGCATCGGAAGTCATGAACAATCAGTACTTCTCTTCACGGCCCTCTCATAATACTTTGGAAATGAGAAATAAGACTTTCCGAAAGTAAGAGCTATCATTGAATTGACCTGAGAGAGAGCAAACAATATATGTCCTCACCTATTGTGAATATTCCACACAAACCTAGATTTCTGTTTCATTCAGAATTTGATGTTTTTTTGATTAGATAAGGATTGTCTTCAAGTACCACATTGAATGAATGTGAACTTTCAAATTCTGTATTGCTGAACCACATTCCACTGCACAAATTTTCATCAATTCAACTGGAATAAATTCATCATTCCACTTCTGCACTCTTTTCAACAACCTCTTCTGTTAAAGAACAAACAAAGGCTTCTGCTTTTGTCACTCACAGTTCATACAGTCAAAGACTGTAGCGGGAGTGTCGCCATATTCCTGGCAGGCATCCCGTCCATGTCCAACAAATAGAAAAACCCTTTCAATTTCAAACTTCATTTATTCAAATTTTGACAGGAAGAGAGTACCAATTAAAACTAATGCATATTACTTGCTGAAACCACAAGTTGCAGAAAGTTTCAAAAGTTTCAACAGGTAATCCTGTTCAAAATGACTTGTACTTTGAGGCAAGTTGTGTAATTCTAACACCGCGAACTGCTCATGATTCAGAAGCGGTTGGTGGTGAAAATCCACCTTGCCTTTTTGATGCTTATATTTGGAGGGCATCTTTTCCCCGAATTGAATTTTGAGATTCATTATTTAAAAACGAATGGCTACGGCCATATCACGATGAATGCACCTCATCCCGTCCGATTTGAGAAGTTAAGCATCGTCGAGCTGCATCAGTACTGAGGTTGGAGACAACTTGGGAACCTGCAGTGCTGTAGCCTTTTTGCAACTTAAATTTGGGGATCAGTCGAATGTTCAGATGAAGTTCGATAAAATTACCATTGACTTCATCGATTCCAAAAACATTAAAGAGATGTTCATCGAATCCAAAAACATGAAGGTTTCAAACTCTTCAATCCCCAAAATTAACATTACAGCAACCTAACCCAAGTTTGTGACTCTCTCTCGTCGATTCATTGAACAAGCGGTGCGATTTATTTGTGTAAGGCATGGCCTTCTTTTTTGATATGTGTGAATAGAGAATTTCTGGTTGGGAATGTTTCTCCGCAAACATTACAGCTCAGAGAAGGTTCTTTCTCTTTCTTTTTTTCCTTATTCCTTCGTTTCTTTTTCTTTGATTCAGTTGTATCTGTGGTTGAGGATGAGGCTTCTCCTGTAGGTGTGGTATCATTGTCAGCAAATGCAGCTTCTTCCTCAATTTCTTCTGCAGTCGATTTGCTTTCCAAACTGTCAACAACAGCAGATGGTTCAGTAATTGATTGAGGAAGAGTTGTCGGCGATGACGAAACATGTGAGGAGGATGCAACCTCTGGTTGTTGAGATGCTGAGCCATTTTGTTGTTTCTGCTGTTTAGATTTGGAGGCTGTGTTATTTGTTGACTGTACATTATTTTCAATTTTTGATTGCTTCTTGTTACCTTTTTGTTTGCTCGATTTGGTTTCTTCTTCTTCTTCCTCTTCATTATTCTTTTTCTTGGTTGTTGGCTTTTTGCTTTTTGATAATTTAACTTGTTCCATACTTTCTCGTAGCATTTCTATTTGCTCACTATCTAAATAAATAACACCTTTTTGCAACTTCTTTTTTTTCTTTTCCTTCTTCTTTTTCTTTGGGTTTTCCTCTTCCTTGTCCTCTGCTGAGTCTTCTGCTTTCCTTTCTTCTAAAGGACTGTGTTCAGAAGGAGCTTCTTCTTGCGCTTTTGTTATTTCTGTCACATGTGTTTCTTCCTCTTCTTCATCCTCATGAATATTAGCTCCTTTCTTTTTCTTTCCTCCTTTTTTGCTGCTGGCGGCATAAAAATTGTCAAAGACATCCTCTGCTTCGTCGAGAGCATCATGTATCTGATTAAATTCTTCCTCATCAGAAAAAACTTCATTAAGCACTTCGTCATCCTCAGAAATTTCTCCGCTCAACAATTGCTGTCTCAATCGTTCCTTCTCAGCCAGATATTCTTTTCTCAATTGTTCTTGAAGGAGTTTGGATTCTTCCTTCTTTTTTTCAAGTTCATCTTGGATCTTTTTTCTTCTCTTCATTTCTTCTTTTACTCGAGGGTCGTCCGCTTTCACTTTCTTGACCAAATGTTTGACAAGGTCGTTATATTCTTTTCGTGCCTTGTTTCTTTCCGTTTCATTTTCTTTCTCCATTTGTCTCTTCACATATCTATTCTCGGCCTCTGATAATCTTGACGATAGAACAAGAATAATCAGAAAAATTGTCAAATAAATTATAGATGAAAAAGATGTTAAATATATTAACATATTTTAGATAATTGTCAATAAAAACTCTAATTCTAAAATACTCACCTCCATTTGTCTTTCCAAGCAAAAGACCGCTTGGAATTATAGGTTGACCAAAATGTGTAAAACTTGGCCACTTGTTCGTATGGTGTATTTTCATCTCCGAACGAAGGACCTTTCACGTTAGATGAAGAAGGAGCTTTTGCAGATTTATATTCCTCGTCTTCCTTCAAGATGATGTCAAATACTCGTTGATAAACTTCGAAAAAGTTGTTCTTATCTTTGCTCTTAAAAGTAGTGTAGCATGATGATGACAAAAAACTCCACAAATTTTGTTGTTCGGGTTCTTTCATTTCTTCATCACCGCCATATCGAGCCGCAGCCATTCCGCGACTCAGAATAATATGTTTATTCTCATCATACCATGCACGTTCCTGGTCATCAAATAATATTTCATAGGCATCTTGAATTTCTTTGAAACGATGAGTAGCCTCCTCCACATTATCAATATTTCTATCGGGATGCCATATTAATGCTTGTTTTCGATAAGCTTTTCGGATTTCTTCTTTTGTGGCTTCCTTTGTTACTCCCAACACTTCATAGTAATCTCGTTGCTTGTGTTGTTGACTCATTTTTTTATGTTTTGAATTCATCAACTACTTTAAGAAATTGTAAACGAAGCTTCAATTATTGGAATGAACATTGAATGACATGGCTAAAGAGGAGAAGTGTGTGTATTGAAGCGGATGATGATTCACCTATCGATCGTTAAAGAGTTGGATTTCTTCATGGTTTGTTGGAAAGTTCTTCTTGTCTCAAAGTTTTTAATTTTAATTAACAAGCAATCAATAGTACTTTTACCTCAATGGTTGATATTCTTCCAATAGAGTGTTATTAAATCATCAGCAACGAGTGAATGCAAGTGTTTGCAGGTCTTATTTGAGGCTTCTCAACAAACTCAGTCGCACCTTGAACCAATCAAGTAACAAAGTCAAGGCATCAACAAACCAAAGACAAGCAAAAGTTCATGAAATGTACATTCCATTGCCAATAAAAAAGTTGGTTATAACCAAAAAGATCCTTCAAATGCAGCAATAAACAATGTCAGATTTCATCATTTGCGCTGAGCGGACCTTACAGCTCATTATTGATCTCCATTCTGTGTAGTAGGACCCTCCAGTTGTCTTTATCACGAGATCGATCTCTTTGTGAACAACTCAAACTATGTTTCTCAGTGCAACAACTAAGGAATAGGCATCCATTGGTTCTTTTCAACACAAGAAAACAAGAAGAATTCTTTGAAATGTCAGTCCATTACTGTGCCAATGGCAATGGCACTCTCTATCCCAAACAACGATCCTACTCAAATTTAGTGGCCATGCTTGAAGATGCAGTCGTTTCATGTGGAGACGATTTGTTGTATCGATTTTTAGACTTTTCTTCAGGAGGCAAAGAACTCTTACCTTCACTCCATTCTTTGCAACAACATTTAAATTTATGTCATGAAGTATTTGAGAGTTTCAACGTGTTGGTGACAGATGTTCTCTCTTTTTCAAGCACCAATCATCTCCTGGATTTCTGGAATATTCCTGAAGGACTTTCCAATGAGAGTTTGGCCTTTCTTCAATACACTTCTGGATCCACGAGTGATCCCAAAGGAGTCATGCTCACTCATGGTAATCTTCTTCATAACTTACATTTCATTGAAACATGTTTTGGACATACCAAGAACAGTCACGGAATGATATGGCTTCCTCCTTATCATGACATGGGATTGATCGGTGGTTTACTTCAGGTCCTTTACGCACAATTTTCATGTCCATTAATGTCACTTCATTCATTGCTTCTTGTTCCAGAGATGATGAAAAAAGAAACAAGAAAAAGCATTCACATGTAACCTTTGTAAATTGTGGAAAGAGTCAACCACTCGCATTCCAACAAATTCTCAAAATTGTCGATCCAGAACATGGCATTGAATTCAGACACGACGAACAAGAAGGTGAAATTTGGTTACAAAGTCCAAGTGTTGCCAAGGGTTATTGGAACAAACCTGAACTGACCAAAGAAATCTTTCATGCATGTCTCAGATAAAAACAAACAGATTATTCCAACCAACAACAACAACAACGATCAGCAACCCACTGAAAATTATGAATTTCTGAAAACTGGAGATTTAGGATTCATCAAGAATGGAGAATTGTATATTACTGGACTTCGAAAGGATTTGTTAATTATCAATGGTATCAACTATTATCCACAAGATATTGAATTTGTGGTGGCAGAGTGTCATGTAAAAGTGAGACGAGGATGTGTGGTGAGTTTCTCCATCGATGGAGAAGCACTTTCTGGAAATGAACACATTGTCATTGTGGCAGAAACGAAAGCAAATGACATGTCGGAATTTGATTCAATCATTCGTGAGATAAGGAATGCCATTGCAGAGCATTTGGGTGTTGCCATATATGGCGCCCTTGCTTCCATTGCTCCCACGAAACCACATGGTCTACAAAAAACCACACGGTGTACAAAAAACAAGTGGAAAAGTCAGACGTCAACCAACGAAACTCGCATTTCTTCATAACAAGTTGAATTCAAAACTTATTGTTCATCGTTGGGATAAAAGTACAGAACAAGACATTGCCTCTCAATTACCTCACACACTCACAGAAATTCAACATCTGGAGAGAAGTTTTAAATTCAAACACAGACTTACCATTCCTCAACAGCCATTTCTTACTTCAAGGGGCAAGTTCCATTCACTTGATTCAACTCCAATCTCGAATTCAACAACAATTTCAAATGAATTTAAGTCTCTCACAATTACTGACATGTCCCACCTTGCAAGCAATGGCTCTTGTCATGAAAAATGATATTTTCTTCGTTTTTTTTGTTGTAATGATAATATTAAAAAAGGAGGATTTAATTCTTTTTAATGCTCAAACCCTCTCACACCCGTTTTTGGAGTTAAATTGTCCAAGAACTAAAAAGTGAATTCTCCTAGTTTGTTGTGGTGATAGAAGAGAACAGAAACTATCTGTGGTGGAGAGCATTCGTTGAATAACCATCCTTAATTATCCTTATTCTGAATTTCTCAAATTACAATTCAAATTCCTTGATTTGCTTTGCAGTTGGTCGATCTTGTGGATTCTTTCTCATCATGTTCACCACAACATTGATCAATCTCGGATCATAAAACACTTCAAACTGTTGACAACTGGTGTTCATCTTGTTTTTCACTTCCTCCAAAACCTTATCTTCAGATTCACTCAATAACTTGATTGAAATTCTCGTCTCCAAAGGATCTCTCGTAATGATTTGATACAAGGAAACTCCCAATGAGAAAATATCGGATGGAAATCCATACTTTTCATGAGCAATGACCTCTGGTGACATGTAACTCAACGTTCCACGAATGGAATTATTAGTAGTCGATAATAACTCTTTGGCTTCTCCTAAATCCCCAACCACCACCGAAATTCTTTCTTGTTGCGGGTCGAAAATATCCACAAAAACATTTCTTGGTTTGATGTCTCGATGTACCAACTGTTTCACGCCATGTAAATAATCTAAACCTTCTCCTAATTGTTTCATTAATTGGAAAAACATTTTCTGTGAAAGAGGTTTTTCATACTTGTACAAGATCTTTTCTAAATCTCCTTCATAGTATTTCATGACCATACAAAATGCTTGCAATTCTTTAGAAATGAATAATTCATGGACTTGAACCAATCGCTCGTGTTGAATGGTTGCTGTTTTTGAACATTCTGAAATAATTTTTTCACTGTCGCTTCCTGCAAATTTAATGGCCTTAATAGCCACTTTCAAATCTTGCTTTTTAGTGTCATGACATAAATAACAATCACCAAAGGATCCACTTCCAATCTTTTGAATGACTCGATATCTTTCTTTTAAGAGTCCAGAAGTTGAAAAAGTTTCAGAAAGTTGCAAACTTCCTCCGCTCAAAAAATTGATGGTATTGTTGGCAGTGGAAGGATTTGAACTGTTGTTGGACGAGGAGGTTGAACTGACCATCGTTCGATAGGTTTCAATGAGTGATTGAACTGAAGAATTGGAATCCGCATTGTTTAGATGTGACAATGAATTGGTTGAGAGGGTTGATGACGTATTTTGATGAGTGACATGATTCAAGAGGAGAGGACTCGAAGAAGTGTTGTTACCTTGAGAAAAATCCTCTTTGCCATCCACCACAATTTGAATTTGGTTGGATCCAACAATTCCTTTTAATTCTGTGGAATTTTGTAATTTAGCTTTAGCTGCTCTACGTTTCTTGACACAACAAATGGTGACCACTATCAAAGTGACAACTGACACAATAATAAGAATTACAAGTAAGGAAATACCAATAGAACCTCCCACAATGTCACCCACATTATTCTGTCCGTCATTCAATCGATTACTCACAGAAAATGCAAAATTACACACTGTTCCCGATGGATTCAGACATTTGACAGCCATATACATGGACTTTGCAGACGATCCAACAGAATACAATTTCGTCACTCGATCCTGATCACTACTCAACACAAATTCATCATAGAGTACATCCGCAGGAGAATCCGACAATTCTCGATTCAACGAATAAGCAAATTGAATCTTCATGGGATAGTGTGTGAAATTTGCTTTTCCATTCGGTCCCAAAGTGAATTGAAATTGATTCGATTTCGTATTGACACATGACGTTGAACTCAAAGATGAACACACCAATCGTTCGACACTCTGCGAAGGCATGTACAGTGAGAGCACTTGATCCTGTTGCTGACCATACGTTTGATAAACCACATCAGAAAATCGATACAATGTGACTGTTGTTTCTTGATTATTATTATTGTAAAGAACAATTTGAAATGGATCATTTGGAGAGATGGATAAAGGTGTGATTCGGAAAGTGCCATCGAACTCGGGTTGATTGATTCGTGTGGCACCTAATGGAGCAGTGGTAAAGGTATTGTCGGATTTGGCAAGTCGTAATTCAATGGGATAATTCTGTGCAACGGAGAAGGAGAGATTGAAGAGTCCGTAATTGTAAAAGTTGGAAGAGAGAGGATGAGAGCTTTGTTGAGAAATTTTAAAGCTGGTACTTCCTTGTTGTTGTTGTTTTGCCAAGACATGGGATGATAGATGGAAAAGAGAGCCGTCGTGATGATGAGAAAAGAGGAGAAGAATGGAGCATAGTAGGAGGAGAAATATTGGTCTTGACAAGTGGCAGTTGGTGGGATGCAGACACGAAGAAGAACAACACAATGACATTTCAGAACTTGTCACTGCGCGTAACAATAGCAAAAGAAGGAGAGCGAGAGGTGGTGGAAGTTGCAAAGAGCTTTTTTTTTTTTGGAATGTCAGAAATCTGAACCTAAGCTTTATTTCTCACACAATCTAAGGGGGAACATTGAACCACACATGATCTCGGCCACACGCACATTTCAATGATCCTTCTCAGAACGAGCAACATGTTGACCATTTTGCTGCTGAGCATGAACCACATGTGATTTCATAGTGACTTTTCGAGTCGATTCCTTTCTCTTGGCATCCATTTGATCTTTCCAATTCACAGAAAACACTTTAGCATCGAGTAAGGGTTCATAACGATATCCTCCACAATGAACCAACTTGGTGCTTACTTTGTTTTTGCCCTGAGTATACATGGATAAATTCACCAAACAACTTGAATCGGCACCAAAGCTTTCTCCCACTCGTTCCCAAACCCATGTGACAGTATTCAATTGATAAATACTTGAAGAGACGTCCCACATCATTCCTCCTCCAATAATATACCAATGAACACCAATCAATGTTGGAGAGAAGGCTGGGAAAGTTCCAGCGCTTGGTGACTCACCTCGAGTTTCCATTTTTGTCCATTTTAAATTATGTATATCCAGAACATGGACATCATTGTATGATTCTCTCCAATACTTGTCATGAGGAGAATTTTGAACCCAGTAACCTCCTCCAAAACATAGAATGGAATGTGAATTGAGAGGAGTGGCAGCAAATCCTAAACGTGGTGTGAAAAGTTCGGCATTCTCAATCAAAGGAGTAAGGTTCTTCCATGTTCGAGTGACCACATCGTAGGCCCAAACATCATTGGTGGGTGTCATGTTATTTCCAACACCTCCTCCAATGACAATCATTGTTCGATCGTTGAGCATGACGGCACAATGATTAGTTCGAGGAGCTGGCCATTCCATTCCATTAGGTTTCACAATCTTTTGCCATTTGAAAAGAACTTCATTGGCACTCGCATTGAGATTCATTGGTACACTTCGAGAAGGAGACAAGAATCTTCTAAAGGAACCTTGTGAATTTTCTCTTCTTGTGTTGGCTGTGGTACAAAATCTGGATGAAAAGTAAGCATCCGTAAGTTGAACATGGTACAAGTCACTTGTCACAGAGTCTTCGTACGATCCTCCAAAGACAATGACAGAACGCACCGATGGAGCATATACTGCAGAATGCTTTCCAAACATTTGAGGTAAATCAACAGGAACTGGTTCAGAATCATTCATGGAAGAATTGGGATACGATTTCACACAAGCAACTTCGTGATCTCGAGGAATGTCAAATGCCCATTGATTTGGAATAAACAACGCATTCATAGTGTATATTCCTTGTCGGTGTGGATTTTCAGCATGTAATTGACGTGGTGTCAAAATTCCTCCGATGATCATGACATTTGGTGTGGCACTATTTGAAGGAATGCATGTCATGGTGTGTCTGTATCTTGGGAAAATTCTATGAATCATGGAATTATCACCTCCTCCAAAGGCATTCGTGGCTACTTCTCCAAATAAATATTCACTGATAGAAGCAGCAATATCAGATTGAGTGTCTCCCAAAATCAAACCATTTAAGGATTGTGTCAATTTCACATCTTCAGAAATAATGTGTGGGTATTTCTTTGCAACAATGGTCGGTACATTTGGAGATGGGATGAGGATGGATGAAATGCTCGTAGATGTTAACTTTTCTTCCATAAAGTAATGAATACAATCTAAGGTGGTGTATTCCATTGAGGTCGATTGAGGTGCAATAGTTTCTCCAAATTTGGATAAGTAATGTGACTTGCATGTATTGTTCTGATTCTCTAAAATGTCATGTTTGTAAATGTGAGATGGATTAGCATCACAACCAGTGGAGACTCTAAAAATGTGTTGAATTCGCTTCTTGAGTGAACTTGAATACATGACAGTATTCGATGGTTCATGGTGAGAATGATGATCCTCATGATCATTGTACACGTCACAACATTGACATTTCGATGTCATGGTCAATGAGTTGTCATTGGCTCGATCGTCGCATGGTTCCTCAATGGCATAGGATCGTTTCTGATAAACATAGTGTGGATTTCTCACAAAAGTATGATGCCACCATAACTCTCGATTCAATGCTAATCGTTTGAAGGTAGAATTTATCAACTGGATTTTACACAACAATTCTTCTCGTGTGAAAAAGTAGAGGACGTATTGCAAAATTTCTTCTGGGAGATGTGTAACATTTCCATTTGTTGTGTTGTTGCTTGTTGAAGGAGCAACGACGGTCGAAGAGTGGTGGTTGTGGAGATTTGATGCATGTGGTGAGTGCGGTCGTTGTTTCTTGACACCACTTCCAAATAAATTAAATAAAGACCAAGATGACGACGTCATTGTTGCTGGAGATGATGCCGAACGGTCATTTTCCATTACATCAAGAACATTAGGGCATGAGAATGATTTTGGCAATGATGTCAAGGTGGTCAAAGCTTCTTCTTCAAAAATTGGAGAAATGTGTGAAGAGGTGGAGGAACGTTGTTGTGTTGGAAAGGAAGACATGATGATGTTTGAGTGATATAAATATATTTAGGAGGAAGACAGAGAGAATTAAAAAACTCTGACGAAGGTGTTGATGTTTTTTCTTGATGATGAGCATAATACTTCTCTCTTTGATTGCCCTCTTTTTAAACATTATTGGGATCAAGATAATTCCAGTTATGGAGTTAAGGTGATAGCTGTTTTCTAAAAATGGAAGCAAGACAATGAAGAGACGGTCAATACAAATATCTCTCTCGCAGCTTACTTGAAAGATTAATGAGAGGAATGAAAGCAGAGGACAAGAGATTCGACCTGAAAAGGGATCACACTCATGGATGCTGAGAATTTAACATTTCCAAAGACATCCATGAAGTTGATCTTTCTGAAACAATGTCAAAGTTTGCGCATTTCCAGAATATCTTTCATACTAATTATAAATATTATTTCTAAACGTCGATCATCGATCAAAATAGAATTTTGAAATCCCAATCAAAAAAAAGCATTTGAAAAATGTTCAAGACAATCTTCTCGAGCACTTCGCCAAAAGTGAAATTACATGAAACATCGATGATGAGAATTTCATCTCGATCATCATCATCATTCACACAACAGTTAACCAGTCACCACCAACGCAATTATTCCACTTCTGTGATTTTCAACGAAATTGATCCAGGGAATATTTGGCTTCTCGACGGAGATCTTTTTTCTCCTATCGAATGTCAACACTTGATTGAACGAAGTGAAGCAAAAGGCTACAAGGAAACTCCTGTAACAGCTGGAAAAATACTTTTAAAATGATGACAAATATTAGAAATAATCAACGAGTCATGTTGTATGATGTGGAATTAACGACACAACTTTTTGACAAATTGAAACCCTACTTACCTGAAAAAGCTTCATCATTGAGCCGAATTTCAACACATTTCACAGACGGTTACTCATTATGTGGATTCAATGAAAAATTGAGATTTTACAAATATGGCGCTCATGAATATTTTGCACCTCATTATGATGGTCATTATCAGAGAGAAGATTACTTGATTCGAGTTCCAACATCATCGTCCAGTTTTGAAACATTCAATTGTACGGAAAAATCATTTATCACAGTCTTGATCTACCTCAACGATGTGAAAAGTAAGGGAGGAAAGACAAATTTCTTAAAATCCAAACATGGTGGGGAGGTGTTATGGAGTGTGAAACCAAAGCAAGACGAGTTCTCATGTTCATGCATGGAAATTTACACGAGACTAAAGCTTTGGAAAGTATTAATGAAAATACACCACATCAGGAAGTTAAATATGTTCTGCGAACGGATGTCATGTATCGGAAATTAGTGCCTTATAATGAATCTCAATAATGAAATTTCAATGTCAATAATTCAAGTTTCTAATAGAATCAAAAGCTCATCTCCAAAACCATGGTGAATCAGAGTAATAGAATGTATGGTCGAAAATAAACTGAATAATTTCCTTTTTCAAATGAGCATTGTTCTTGAAGAATAATACTTTTCCAAGTTGTTCCTCAATCGTTTCCTTATATACTGGTATGGATGCAAATTGTGAACATTTCTTGTCCGAAAATTCATTCAGTAATTTGATTAGCTGGAAAAAACGATTGTACTCTTCAGTGGATGAAATGAAATCATTGGGTAAAGTTTTCATGTTTGCAATGCCATTACAGAATCGAGATAAATATGCATTCTTGTCAAAATATTTAAGGCTATTCATGAGAGGTCTATATTCTTCTGAGTTTGTTATAAATTTCCAGTATTTACAAAACAATAGAATCGGAAAGGGTTCGTTGTGGACCAGATAGGTGCACATTGGAATTTTTGTCAATGATTGTTCAGACTCTTCAAGACATTGAGCTGTTTCATTTAGTGATTTAGCAATATCCATAATTTTACGAAAAAACATGTTCTTTGGAATGTGTCGTTTGTCCAAGTTTTTGGTAAGCTTGAGGTCATATTTGAGCAAAAGTTTGTTAGCTCCGTCCATCAATTTAATGAAAAATAGGGCTCGTGGAATGTTCACAGAATAGGATAGGATGGTATCAAGTTTTAACATGGCACGAAACATTCTTAAATATTCAAGAAAAGAGTCATCATTTACCACATTGCTGTTTTCTAAAGATGATGTAAAGTTATTGATGACGTGGAAATATTGGAAGAAAATCACAAAACGTCTATGAAATGGTTTCTCATTATAAATTATGGTCAGAGTATTAGTTTGTGTATCATGATGATCTTCTTCATCTGACTCTATCTTTGATCCATAACTCATGATTCTCCTTTGTATTCGTTGGTAGTGCTGTTTCAAATAATCTCTACTTGATTCGTATATTGAGACTGGCAATCTTTGACTTGCCACGATCAAGCTCTTGTCGTTTTGTTGAATCATTTCAATAAATTTTGCCATCATCCATTCTCGAGATAATTCAAAATTTTCATGAATTTTACTCAATCGAGGATCGGAACGGATCATGGCATACGTTGAAAAAAAATCAATGAAATTGAATATTTCCAAAATAATTTCACCAGGGAGTGTTGCTAACAGGGTCATTTCGTGGAATGGTCCAGTCTTGCACAGTGAGAGTATTATTATGATTTCAATTTTTGGAAATGTTTAATTTTTTTTCTTGTTTTAAAAATTAGGATCATCGTAAAGCTCACAACAAATTTCCCTTAAATGATGAATGAAGATTAGTTGTATGATATGAAGATTAGAAATATCGGAAAGAATATAATAATGTACAAAGATCGTGATAAAAAACTTATTGTATAAGAGCCGATCAAATATTCCTAAATCTACAATTTTCCAGAAATCTTCTTTTGAAATAATAGAAACGAGTCCTGTCCCACCAACAGAATTGAATGATGGGAAAGAGTAATCCAGCGAGAACCAATAGACTGACAAAAAGACCTTTTTCATTTTCCGCAAAGTAAAAAGAATGCCCTTTAGTGCATTCTTTCCCGATATCAAGAGCATGAGCTGTTTTAGAGAGAGTATAACATTTCAGAATATTCACTTTGGAAAGGTCATTCATACGATTGTTTGAGGATTGTCACATGATCCGTTCCTCTATTCTGATCAAAACGTTATTTTGTTGAGAAATACCATTATGGATTTCACCTGCCTTCACACCATCGATCGTTCGTTCATTGAGAATCGACAACTCGATCGAGTCCGTAACGTACAACAACAAGCTTGAAACCACAAGACATCTTTTCAATTCTCCGACTGGAAAACAAGATCAAGCGCATCGTTTTTCCCCTGTCGCGCTATCACTCCTTCTTTGAATTTTACTGTGTTGATTCTTTTGCCTGAATGTTTCCATTTCGACTGTTACAAGACAGGGTTTTCCTCAAAAGGATCTCCTCTCACAGCTTCCACTCTAGAGCTCGAGTTTCACATCATTCAAGTCCTTTCGAAATGCATTTCATCAAGTCCGTTCAACAGAACAAGAAGAAGAAGAAAATTGTGTGACATCATCTTTTACACACAAAACGCCTCTCATCTCTCTATTGAAGAGAACAGAAATCACAACCATCCACAACCAAATCTAGATCATCTATTTTACACCAGAATGGCCTCCATTGACTACTACAACATTCTACCCGAAACGAGTTCGGATCGTCATGTGGGTTATCTCTTTGGATGGCTTTGTCTTGTCAACAGCGCCTGTGTCATGATCTTTTTATTGGTCGTTGCTGTTGCCATTTACACATTGAAAGGTTTTCGATTTCACAAGAAAGTTTCAACGACTTCGGGACCTCGTTTGAAATCTCAATTTCTCAAGAAACGAGTATTCAATCGGTGAGTAGTTGGGTGTTTTTTATTGGTTGGTTCACATCATCATCTGGATGACTAACTCTTGAAATATCATCACGTGCATGCCGTGTGTGTCATGTGAACGAAAAACTTTGACATGTCTATTTTCGTCTTATTTGTACAATTTTATGACTATTACTATTTACTACTATGATGATTGTTTAATGATTATGGTCGTGATGATCATCATGAACGGTTCGTCATGTTGCCGAATCCTTTTTGTGTGATGATTGTGCTTTTCGAAATATTTTAATGAAACCTGTGCTGTCAACAATACCATCAACTACTGCATCCTTTCAAATCATCATCACAACAACCACATCACAACATCCTCAATATCATTACCAACACAGATTACGAGATCCTTCTCAATTCATTTTCGAATCCTACGGCTTTAAATTCCCTGTCACCGTCTGTCTCTACATTTATCGAATTTGTGTGGCCATTATTGCCATTGTGAGTTTAGTTTTGAAACGAGTGTTAGAACCACAAGATACCTTTGTGTTTCTTTCATTTCTTACCAACTGTTCAGTCATTATCTTGACCGTCTATTACACCATTCATGCAGTGCTGGGAATGTTTTATTTCATTTTCTTTAACAAGTTTTATCACAAGACAGTGGGAATTCCAAAATTGAAAAAAACACATTCGAGAATGGTGACCGTGATGAGAGGAATTTCGAATGCAATTTGGTTGATGGGAGAACTTTCCATTTCATCGACTGTTTTAATTTGTATTGGTTATTGGATTTTGACTTCATTTGAATCAACTGAACCGATCAGTACACGATATTTGTAAGTGTTGTTTGTGAATATTTCAAACAATTTAAACAAATTGTTTAAATTTAAATAATTTTAAAATTTGATGAAATATAATATATCAATCCATGGAATTCATTTGTTGTAAAATATTTATTTGAAAAAACAATATTAGCAATATTTACTTTCATGCAATCACTGGAATTTTGAGCTTGATTGACTTTTTCTTGTCAAACATGGTTTTTAGATTTTGGCACTTGTTTATTTCCATTCTATTTCCTGCATTTTATATTTTCTGGCTTTTACTGATTGTTGAAATGCGATGGCTCACTGTTTGGCCTTACAGTCCAGTCAATTATTTCATGATGCCATGGTTAGCATCTTCTACCTTTCTATTTTTCACTTATTTGGCCTATGTTGCCATTTTTGCCTTTTTTGTTCTCGTCTCAAAAATCAGAACTAGAATTCTCATTCGATGGATTTTGAAGGATATCGAACATGAGGAAACAGAATTACTGAAACAAGCTCAAGATCAGGAATTAGCGATGACCTATCGATCACCTCCAGTGAATACTGAAATTTCTCCTCGATCATTGAATTCTTCCTCTTCTCGAAGAGGATCAATCTCCTCTCCACTTGTCACACCCACAACAACAGATGTGACATCACCATCCATTTTTGAGCGTCCTAATATATTTTCCAAGCTTACCATTGCAGACTTGACACCTGAAGAATTCGGTGGAAATGTCGAATTTTCTGAAACGAATAGTTCTACACATTCTTCAGAACAAGCATCGACAAGTGCCTCGAATTCACCTTTGACAATTTCTGCCTTCACAGCACCTGTTCGGTTTCAGACCAGTGAAGAACGATTGAATAGTTCGACGACACTTCTCAAATCAGTGCTCACTAAAAATCATACGAATAGCTTTTCTGGAAATTTAATTTAAGAGAAGAATTGGATAACATTCGAAAAAAGTGGAGAAAAAAAGAACATGACATGTTGAAGAATTGAAGAGTGATTATTCAAATGGAGGATGATCCAAAGATTTAAGATTTAGATAGAAATTGGTGATTGTAACATTGACTTCAACATCACTTATTGGAACATTGACTCGAATAGATTTGACCAAATATTTATGGCAAATACGACTGTAGTGTTAGGATTTCATTAATTCGATATTGTGTTATAAATCGTAATATCTTATGGAAATTGAAACACGGATTGTGTGTTGTTGATAGTCATTGATTCAAATTTTATAAATACAAACAGTTTTTCAAAACAAGAACACACATCTTCTCTTACTCATGCAATACTCTCGAGTTTTCATAAATCCACTTAATCCAATCCTCTCGATCCTCAGTATTTTCCAATCGCAGCGACAATAAACGTCCCATCGTCTTGACATGGAACACACAGAGTCCTTTAGATCCAACTTCTTCCTCACGTTCAATTTCACATTCCTCAATACGAAGGAATCCTTTCAATTTACCATTCTCTTTTGCAAAATAAAAGAGATAATTTTGAAGCAAGACAAAGAATCTCTTCTTCCAATTCTTCTTCAAACGACCCTTCTTTTCAATATATCCAGTCAATGTGGGTTTAAATTCAGAAGTCAAACGTTCGCACGTGAGTGGAGAACCAAATCTAAATTCTGCTAATTTTGTCTCTGCATCTACACCACTCAAGGTCATTCCATAATTGAGATCTTTTCTTGTTTGAATGAGTGCTTCTTTGAGAATTTTCACACGTTTCACCAATTCCTCAATTTTTTGACTTGTTTTTTTGCGAATTTCTTCGGCAGTGATTTCTTCAGAGTCGTCGAGAAAATCTTCTCCACCGAGTTTCCTCAAATCTTCCTTTCGAGAATTGTTTGCTTTTTGGAGTTCGTCTTCGAGCTCTTTGATTTGATTCGCTTGTTGTGCGTTCTTGTTTTCTAATCCTTTGATGGTGACTCGTTGTTCGGCGACAGTTTTCTCTAACTCTTCAATTCGACGTTTGTATTGTTCGGACTGATTGAAGAGAATATAGTGTTGCTTTTTTAACTTTCTAACTTCCATCTTGTACTCTTGAACACGTTTTTCCACAATCTTTTCTTCAATTTCCTTAATATTGACATCTGACAATTTCTTCACCAATTCCAAAAAGACTTTCATTTCTGGCTTTTTAATTTCTGGCATGTCGTCTTTCATCATTTCCAAAAAGTTGTCAAGAATATCTCTTCTCAATTGAGTCATCTTTTCTGGATCTTCAGTCAACTCACTTTGTAAACCATTCAAATTTGTGGAATTAAACATGCTTCCCACCAACGTCATGACCAATGTGTTGACACCAGTGGCAATGTCTTCTCCTTCAATGTGAACATGATTTGGATTTAATCCTAAATCATTAATGGTTTGAATGATTCGTTTGGCTCTTTCTTCATGACTTTCAATGGAGAGAATTTCTTGAATGTGTTCTTCTGTGAATTCTTTTGATTGACTTGAGGTCGACGAGGTGTCAGAATCTTCGTCACCCGAATCACTTCCATTTTTGGAAACTTTGGAGGGAGAAAATCGGTTATTGATATCCACAATATTCTTAATAAGATAACAAAATGCTTCACCATCTTTCCAATCTTCAGAAAAGTTAGCAACAACTTTCTTTGTTTTTGTTGCCTTAAGATTGTAATTCACAAAACGTAACAACAATTGTTGAGGAGGAAGTTTCATGAAATCAACCACACTTTCAGATTCTTCTTTGAGAGCAATTAATCGAAGAGAATGCATGACATTGAGACGTTTGGTGACATCCTGTCGAATGAGTTGCCACAACAATGCTAAGAGTGGTTGTTGAGATCCATCTGCAAGCTCACTGGCACCAATGCCAACCAGTTGACATCCGACTGATGGAGCGACTTCGAGAACCAAGTTTTGATTTTCAACTTTTTGGAATTTGGAGATTTCTTCCTGAGGTGAGAGAATGTTTCTCTTGTTGATTTTAGTCCAATCGACGAGACCAGATTGAATCTTGTCTAACAAGTGACTGTTCATATGTGAGAAATCAAACGATTTATCAAAAGTAAAGCGTCAGAGAGCGACATGACGACGAACGATTTCAATCAAAGGACCACGTGACAGGTGTTATTTTCCATAATTGTTCATGATGGATGATCGATCAAACCATATTACTTACCAAAACACCACTCCATCTTGCAATCTCTCAAACAATTCCACATTACTCTCCAATTCTTCAATACCAACCACTTCCATCGGTTTCCAATAATCAATCACTGCCAAATCTCCCAAATGAAGCAAAACATTTCGTTGTCGACGATTCGAACCTCTTGGTGAAATCAATTCTCCAGTGCTGCTATTCACTGTTTCTCCACCTTCTGATGATGATGAATGTTGTGAAAGAGCATTCATGATGACATTCCAAGAACCATTTTCCTGCATTTTCGACTTTTCTTCGATCGCTTTTTGAATGGCATTGTTCATGACTGTGTTCACATAACGGATGAAACAACGTTTTTCTGAACGAGTGATAGTCATGGTAGAGCCATGAGCTGTTTTTGATTTGATGACGCTTTGACGAGGTCTGCCACCGTTGATTAATAAACTGGGGCTGAGAGGAGGTGTTGAAGTTGACATTATGATGAGAAGAACAAGGATTGTAATGATGATGATGATTTTTCAATTCAACAACAATAAATTTAACGATTGTGATGATGATAGTGCAAGTGGAAGGTTGTCACTATAAAAGGAAAGTGTGCAATGAAAACGAATGTATCACTGTGGTGTGAACAGAAATACAAGAGAAGAAACCACAAAGGATGGTCAATAACAAGATAATAGCAACAGATCAAGAACAGAATACGTGTGAATCAATAATATGATGAGATTCGTGTGTGGATCACAGCAGCAACACGAATGATGTCAATTTTTTTGAGTTGGATTTGACACTTGAAGTTGACTCTCCGTACTGGGCAGAATTTTGGTCGTTTGCGGTGTTGCATGTTCTTGTGCAATATCCATCATGTATCTTTCATCTGGTTACAATCACAAGACATTGTTTGATTGGAGAATGGGAAACTGTCTTAACAAAAAGCTCATGAAAGATGTCTCACAATTTTGATGAGATGACAGTCGAGTCTTCAAAACCAGGAAATTGAACTTGGTGATGGAGTAAGCAAAATGGACTTGAATTTTGTGGTGATTCGTGTTTGATTCTCAGTGATTGTCATTTCTTTTGTCTTTGATTCGCTGCAATCGCGATCGAATCATTGTACTCAATTGAGTCATCTTGATTCATCAATTTTTTGTGGTGAACTTGAATCACCAAATTCGAGACTGAACTTTAGACTTGAGGAAAGCACCTTAGGTTGTTGCTCAAAATTGTGTTCAACCCAGGTGTGGAATTTTTTGTTGTTTCGGGTGGATCCTTTAAACACCGAGTCCTTTGAAAATTGTGAAAAAGTCATCATTAGATGATCATAATATACAATAATTGTATTGATTGTAGTTTGGAAGAGTGTAAGTCATTCATTCTACTCTCTTCTCTAAAAACAGGTCTTGTTGCTTAATGCATCGATTTCTCTTTTTTCTTTAATTTTAAAAAAAATGTTGCCTGCACATGACTCTGCAACATGTTCAAATCCGTCAAACAACCACATGACGACTACTACGACTCGGAATGTTCATGATGATCATGAAGAGAATAGAAATAAAACAATCCTACCATTCCCGTTATTGGAGGATGAATCAAAGCCAACATTAAAGGATTGGTTTACAGCAACCTTGTCGGAAAGAACATTCAAATATGAATATAAGAATCGTTCCGAAGAGAGTGGAAAAAGCAATAAATTGGTTCCAATGCCGAGAGGTGATGATCAGTGCTCTTTGAACCATATTTTGAATCAGGTACTCTTTCAAAACGATCATAGAAAATCAAGTCATCAAGAAAAATATTATTTGAATTTATTCTTTGATTTAATTGAACATTCAGGGAAAAAACATAATAATTCAATATTTTGTGAAGGAGTAGTTATTGTTGGAGGAATGAAAAGTTGGGGATCTTCTGAATTTTACAATCAAAAATCTTCGAGGTCGGAATCACAAACTAATTTTCATATTGAGGAAGTATTTTGGCTCTCTCCTAGTGACTCTAAATTAGCACCATGTCCCCTATTCAACCGTCTCAATCTTGAACGAGTCAATGCAAAAATTATTGATGAATATAAGGTAGACACTTCCAAGAGGCATAATAAGGAGGAATATTTTAATGATTTTTTGTTTGCCATCGTGGTTGATAATGACAGAGATTCCGAAACCGTAACATTAAGCCATCAATTTGAAGAACACTTGACAGATTTTGTGACATTTCCTGTTCACACTCTTCTCTCTACTCAACCACCTTGTTACAATTCTCTTCGAGATCGAGAAGAAGTTTTGAAAAAACCTTTCAACAGCATATTGGAAAGAAAGAGTTGGTTTATTGACCCACTAGAATCTCATATATTATTGGAACGATTTTTTAGGGAACCCCTTATTTCTTCATCGATAGAGAATCATTCACAAAATACTATTCAAGAAAATCGTGCGAATGAACTGATTCAACAGATGCAATCGTCGTGGCTGGATGAAACTATCAAGAACAACACTGAAAATTATCAATCCCTTAGAAAAAAGCAAGACTCTCGATACAGCGTTCGTTGTGTTTTAAAAGGAGTTGACTATGCCAAACAAAAGAATTTCGAAAAAGCTCTCGATTGTTACCATGATGCCTTACATTACGATGAAAAGAATGTGGATGCCATTGTAGGAATTGGTAGTGCTCTCTACAATCAAAAACAATATCATAGGGCTCTTGATGAGTTTATCAACGCCCTCCATATCGATCCTAATCATGAAATTGCTCGACAATATCTCGAAAAAACAAGGGTAAAATTAGAGAGTCTTGTGAAGGAACGCGAACAACAGAATCGAAAGAGAAAATTCCATGAAGAATACTCGTATCAAGAACAACAAAGAATGCAACATTTGAGTAGAATGAATGAGCACTATTATACGTCTTCCTCTTCAACTGTGACACAACATCCTGATCGTACGAGTTTCGCTCATAATTATTCCATCGATAATAGGACCGCAACTTCTCACTCCATCCATCCTCAACAACAACAGCACCAACAATCCTCAACTGTTCATGCAAGAGGTGCGCCCCGTGCTTTGGAATCAACTCTCAAGAAAATTCTCAACTCACCAGAAAAGAAAACCAAACGATAATCACAATACAAAGACATCCACTTGATTCTGGGAGAATAGATTTTTGCGAACAACTCGCTCGCAACGAACAACGAACTGCAGCAGGGTGGCCCTGTATTTTTGGGTGTGTCAAAACGAGCTGCCCCTGATTGTTCCCTGATTTCGAACCAGGTCAAAATGACACTCACAATTTCTCACAATCAATGCGGAAGGGCAACCAAAAAAAAATGCCTTTAAATGATGTCACTCCGATTTCACGACTTGTTCGTGATGAAATATTTGGTGGAGATGATGATGATGAAATCAGTGAATCGGAAGCAACTTGTTCATCGGATCGAGAGTACTCTTGGAACAGCGAAACCATTTTAGAAATATTACGTAAAGACTTTCCTCATATTATGCAACCCAATACCCATTTGATTTCTCAATTAAACTTGCCTGTGGAAAAAGTTTTGGAGTGGAATTGCGTGGTATCTTGTGATGAATTAACTGGAGGCGTCGAGAATGATAGTGTCAAAGTTGCCATTTCTTTTTCGGCGAACCACAACGATAAGGTCATTGAACTTCCAACACAATATTATGTTTTTAGAATTTATAACGATCAAGAAAAAACAAAGGAATATATCAAATTCGAGCTTTGTACTTTGTTCTTTTTAGGACAAAACAGTTTTCCAGTACCCTTTGTCATACTACCTACTGCAGAGCTTGTGGCATTCGTTCAAAGCAATTATTCAAAATTTCCAGATATGGAAAAAGCAGTCCTGGAGTATGTCGATGGTAGACTGTGTGCTCTATTTTCATATGTCCACGGATTTCATGTTGACAAGGGAAAAAAGACTGTGAATCAAGTAACGCAGATATCCATGTTTCTAGGCTCATTGCACAAACTTACACAATTTAATGGCTATTCCATGCTTGACATGAAGGCCACTATTCAAGACATGGTTCAAATGAGATCTGGAGTAACCAAACTCACCTTTTCTTACATCACAGAGGCTATGCAAAGTGTGATGGAAGAGATTCAGACTTTGAAGTCGCAAGTGATAACCCTCACCCAAGAAAATTTTCCAAACAAGGGCTATTCTCAAGAGAAAATCGATCATGCCAATCGGTACAACAACAAGGTTCTTTCTCTCTTGGACAATCTAAAGAATATTTTGGAGAGCAATGTTAAAGACTTAAATATTATCGAATTGACAGAAAAAGAATTGTTACTTCCTCATTCAATTGTTCATGCCGATATTCACGAGAATAATGTTTTATTTACCAAGTCTCAAGATAATCAAGACGTGATCAGTGGAGTGGTGGATTGGGATGACAGTCAATATGGGCCTCAAATTCTTGATTTCATTAAGGGCTTTATTTTTTGGTGCATTTCAAAAGTTGTCACACCTGATGTAGATTATAATGAATTTGATTTATTTGATGACGATCTCATTCGCATCTATAAGTCTACTTACGAGCACTATAGAGGATTTCCAATCTCTGAGGAAGAAAAAAATCTCATGATTCCATACTCTCATTTGATCATTTGTGCTCAAGTGGACTTTTTTATTCATGCCCTTAATGCAGAGGAACTGTTTGTATTACCTAATCATAACTTGCATGAATGGGAAGATAAAAATTTTGAACCATTTTGTGCATTGACATGGTTTAATAGAATTTGTCGAGAATTGGTAAAGAAGATTGAATTAATCCTCAAATGAGATGACCACTGCCAGGAGCAAGTACGTGAAATGAATTTAATTTGGTAATATTTTAATTACTTTCCTTTTGTTCATTTCGAAACAGTGAGATAGATGAAATTACACACTTTGGAAAACATTGAAGACAACCAACTCCTTAGCAAGAGGTCTCTGTTCTGGATCTCTTGCAAGCATTTTCATAACCAAGTTCACAATTTCTTGATGTACCTGCGCTTCATTTAGCTTGTTTTCAATTTCTGCATAGGCTCTTTCTCCAATATCGAGCAAGCGCTGTGTAATTGAAACTTGTTCACAATCCATTTCTCCAGTAATAACAGCATACAGCATGACACCCAAGGAGAAAATATCTGTAGCAAAAGTACATGTTTTTCCAAGATATATTTCAGGAGAGACATAATAGAAGGTTCCTGCGTAGGTATGAGCTGCATTAGCTTGTTTGGAAACTCCAAAGTCACCAATGACCACCTGAATAGAATTATTGAGCTCATCAAATTCATCTACCATGATGTTCTTTGGTTTGATATCTCTGTGGATAACTCCTTGAACGTCATGTAAATATTGTAAACCTTCTCCAATTTGATTGATGAGTGAAACGAGCAATGCATCAGAAGGAGGACGAGCATGCATGATATTTTTGACCACATGTTCCAGATCTCCATATCTGTAATACTTCATGGCCAGGCAAATTGAATTTCGGTCTAAACCTGCTAAATATTCAATGGATTTTACAAGTCGAGGATGTTGAAATGCAAGACATTTGGAAAATTCACTACAAATGGAGGCATAATTTTCATCTGTAGCTTGTACAACTTTGACTGTAAGGAGCCACATGTAAATGATCGTGAATGAATGAATGTTTGAAACAACTATGATACCTACCTGCAATTTGTTCCAAAGTTTGAATATTTTCACACAAGTAGCAACTTCCAAAGCCTCCTTTTCCAAGTAATTTTACAACTCGATAAGTATGATCTTTGGAAGTGAACTTGTCATACCCATGGTTACTGGCCATTACGGTTAACGAATTGCTTGTTGATTGACTGTTATAGCTTTCACTTGGCACATATAGCGAGTAAGATTCAATGGTTGTTGAAGGAGTGTACGATCCTGAATGCAAAGGAAGATACGACGAGGTCGTCGTGGAAGGTGAAGAAGGTGTTATTCCAGAGGTGGTGGAATTGACAGTTACAACCACATGATTAGCATCAATGGAGTATTCGTTATGTTCTCTGAAATTTGTGTTAATGGTTGGCTCAGCAGATTGCAGAATCTTTGGTTCTTTTTCTGTGAATTTAGTTTTCGAGCGATCATACTTGCGATGCCTTCTTTTTCGCTTATTTCTGCAAATAATGCATACAGAAGTTCCACAAACACAGGTCACCACACAGCAAATTGCTACTACAGCCACCACCACTCCAATACTGACAGCAAGCGACGACGAAGAAGAGCTCGAAGAAGAAGAAACATTTTCACAATTCAAACCTGAATAACCTGAATAACAGGTGCAACTATTCCAAGCTGTACAACGTCCTCGCCGATTACAAACAGTTGCATTATCTGGGGCTATACCTGAGCATTGATAATTGTAGGCACATGTTTGACCATACCATCCCGAACGACAGGAACATGAATCTGTAACATTGCAAATTCCATTAGAGGAACACACAAAACCACTATTGGATGAAAATCCAAAACATGTGACATTATTCACGCACGATTGTAAATCTGCCGATAGCACATAACCTGAATCGCAATATGGAACTAATTGACGAATGATTTGATTATTGGTCTCAGATATGTAAATTCCACTATTTTTTGAAAAGGTAATACTTGTGGGTAAATTAAGAAAACCATTCATACTGTCAGACATGTCACCGTTGTAACCAACATTTGATCCACAGATGCCAGCAATGGTTTGCATCAAACCATCAGTCGTAATTTTTCTAATGCAATGATTTCCAGAGTCTGCAACAAGAATTTCATTATTATCTAGCTCAAAAACACCTTCAGGACTGTTTAAATTGGTACTCGTTGCCAACAATCCATTGCCGTTATATGAAGTGGAACCGGTGCCTATTGTTCACAAGAACATGACATTGTAGAGATTTCAATCAATAGAAACACAAAGCGAGAATTTAGAAATCATTAAGAAACATTAATTTTTGGTCATGAAAAAGATGGACATACCTGCAATAGTGACAATCATTCCATCAATTGTGATTTTGCGTATTCTATGATTAAGACGATCTGCAAATAAGACTTCTCCGCTCGAGGTGACAAAAATTCCATGCGGAGCATTGACTTGTGCAGATGTTGCTGGCATGTAATCTCCATCGTATCCATTGGTTCCATTTCCAACGAGTGTCATCACATAGACATTATTACTATTTGATGCATTTGCACCGTTGACAATTTTTCTTATTCTTCCATTTTCGGAATAATAGATGTCATCGCCTTGCACAAATACTCCAACAGGAAATGTCATTTGGGTGTTCAAAGGAGCCGTCAACTCCCCATTATAACCTTGTTGTTCCACAATGATTATTTTTTAAATACAGGCAAATGAATGAACTACATATGGTAAAGGTCAAAAACACTATAACCAACCTTGCACTCCAGTTCCAGCCAAAGTACGAATCATTCCAGCAGCAGTCACCACTCGAATACGATGATTATTCGTATCGGCCAAATACAACAATCCATCATTCCAAGCCAAACCTAACGCACGATTAATTTTAGCGTTTGTGGCCATCACATTCTCTCCTGAAAATCCAGCATTACCATCTCCAACAATAGTAGAAATGATTCCATTACTGACTTTTCGAACTCGAAAATTACTACTATCTACAATATAGAGATCTTCATGAGAGGATGTGTCAACAGCCACGCCATGAGGTAAAGCAAGTTTTGAAGTGGTGGCCAAAATGTTATCGCTATTGTAACCTTGAGATTGAGCCACTCCGGCCACTGTTTTTAAACGATACTTGACCGATGAAGCATTGATGACAGTGATTAAGGATGATGAAGAAAGAAGAATTTGGCAGCACAATGAACAGAAGAGAAGAAATTGAAGAAGGAGCAACGTCACGTGTGTGGGCAACAGCAGTTGAGAAGAGACAATAAATGGTTGTGTTGAGTGAGGATGAGAGGAGCGAAGAGACATTTTTATAAAATCAGATTTGAATTGGTCATTCGTATCCTATCCTATTAATAATTTAATTTACCACTCACTCTCATCAAGAGCTGTAAAAATGAATGATGACGGATGGGTTTAGAGAGATGCTGTGGTGTGACGATGGCGATGGCCTTAAACGACTTGGCGCCAAAAATTTCAAAAATTGACCAATGCAAGAGATCATTGAAGATGATGGTTCTTGCAGTTCATGAACTCGCCACTGTTCGATTTCACTCTAATTTTCTCTTATTGAGATGTATGTTTTCAATTCTGTCGCGACCTTTTCATATGTATTGGTGCGACTCGTTGGCGCACAATTTTTCAATCAGATAATAACCTGTTGTAATACCTAATATTCCACACGTGGTACATTCAAATTGTGTTGAATCAACATTATTCCACCAAGGAAGGACCAACTCTCCACCATTTAAATAACCCTAATGTAGTAACCACATTAATTTTACCCAAAAACAGACGGATTCAATCAATATGAAACAGCCGACAGGCACCACGAGAATCCACCTCTACAAGAGAATCTTTAATCTTGTGAGAATATTGGCGAATATTCCGAGCGATATTTATAGGATTCTCCGCATGTCAATTCTTGTTACAACCAAAAAAAATACGATCAGATAACGCAACAAAAAGAATCATCATGATGATGCGCAATTCAATCACTGCACTTGGACATGCATTCTCATCCAAGAATGTGTCTCCTCTCCTTTTCACACACAAGAATTTGTTAGCCATGAATTTGACAACCATGTCCAATTGGACTCTCATGAACAACAATCAACACTATTATCATTTCAATGTGATTCATCACAATCAACAACAACCATCTTCGTCGACCACTTTCTCTGAAATGCCAACTGTCAACCCATCATCCACACTTGCTGAAGAGAGTTCTAATAACTCTCAAAAACCTCTCTTCACCAAAGAAATGGTTCTCAAACACTACGAAAACCATCACGTTCCACTCTCTCATTCCAAATTCCACTCCTATGGCTCTGAACCTTTCAATGAAGTGTCTACACTAGATTCCTATCAAGTCAAACGTTCCTACGAACCAAAAGATCTCACCGATCGAGCTGCTCTCACCCTCATGAAATTCCTCCGCGTGTTTGTCCATGCCTTTTTCGGTGATCGTTATTTGCATCACTCCGTCGTGTTGGAAACAGTAGCCAGTGTTCCCGGTATGGTTGCTGCTTGTTTGAGACATTTTTCCTCATTAAGAAATATGAGAAGAGATCATGGCAATATTGGAGTGTTACTAGAGGAAGCAGAAAATGAACGTATGCACTTGCTGACTTGGATGAGTCTCACTCGACCTACACTCACCGAACGATTACTCGTGATGGGAGCTCAAATTGGATTTACTTCTTTCTATACATTGGCATATGTGATTCATCCGAGATTTTGTCATCGATTGGTAGGATATTTAGAAGAAGAAGCAGTGAATGCTTATACTGAATTTTTGGAGGCCATTGACAAGGGTCAAATTCCAAATACTCCAGCTCCAGAGATTGCATTGAAATATTGGAATTTACCTCCTGGATCGACCATGAGAGATGTGGTGTTGGTGGTGCGTGCTGATGAATGCATGCATCGTGACTATAATCATGATATGAGTGATAAGCATCGAGTTGGATTATTGATTTAAGAGAGATTATGCTGTGTGTTTTGGAATTTTCAACTGAAAGAGTCTTCAACAACAAGAATTAGGGAGAATTTTCAATTGAAAGATTCTTGTTGTTGGTTAATGTTTAAAATGTTAATATTGAGAAAATATTTCAAGTCATGCTGTGTTTTGTAAATAAATTCATCTTTGTATCAACCCATTTATTTAATTATTATTGTGTAATCATTTAATTAATCTTGGTAAAGACATCACCATTGCTCAATGGCAAGGAAGTCAAAGTGTTGGTGACAACCTTCAACAAGTGATCTTGTCCATTGTTATGGAAGTTGATGAAAACAGTGTACATTCCATTGGTTGGATCTCTTGAGAAGTAACCATCAGCATTTCTACCATCTTGTTGATTGTGCAAAACGAATGAAGTTGGGCCAGAGGCTGTCACTTGCCAAACCTTTCCGCTCTTTTCTTGGTAAGTACCGAAGGGAGCTTCAGCAACCAATGGATGAACTCTTGTGAAAGTATCACTTGGTCCGTGCAATTGGTTGTGATCTGGAGATGGCTTCAATAACCAAAGAACAGAATCGTCAAAAGTCAAGACAACAGCAAATTCGGATGAGTTGACCTTTGGAACAGCAATTCCAGTGGCAACTCTTCCAGTACCTTCTTGAGTCCATGTGAAATGATGACCATTTTAAGTGCAGTGCCAGACTCTACCGCCATTCTCTCTCCATTGACCAGTGAGGTCGAGATTGACAATGTGTGGAATAGTAATCATTTTCAAGTCGTGAAGTATGTGTGAATATTTGTTTTTTTTTGTGAGTTGTCAAATCAAAGACAACGTGTCTGCACTTTACGGTATTTGACCTACTCTTGCAATATTTAACAGATCTGCCAAGAAAATCGTATCACCAATGTGAACATACTTGATGGTTATTGAATTGACCAAGATAGTCCGATTGGACCACCACTTTTGAACATTAGAAATCTATTTAAATTTCCTCCTCATGTGTAACAATTGCAAATAAGCACTGATGTAATATTAAAGTTCCTTTTTGTTTGACTACAATTCTGCACGCGGTCGCTCAGTGATTTTACCTGTTCATTACAACTCCAATCCGGAAAATTGGAACACAGCACAAAAAAATGTCCCTATTGCCACACAGCGATCATCAACCCACCACTCCAGAAAGCACTTCGAAACAATTTTATTTCGACGAGAAAGTTGAAGAGGATGATGAGGAAGAAAACCAACAACAAGAACCAACCACTGAACCCACTTCTTCTGCAAGCTTTGAATTAAAAAAGGAAAAAATCCTCATTCCTTCGCGAGGTGATTCATTTCCCTTGATTGGTTATGTGTTCAAGAATGCAGGTAAATCCTTGCATGATGACAAAGTTGTGTATGTGATCACTAGTGCTGCCACTGGTGTTCATCAAGATTATCACTTTCACTTTGCAGAATATGTGGTTCGTTATGGTCATGCCTCAAATCAGACAGTCATTGCTGTGACCTATGACTATCGAGGTTGGTAGTTTGAAAAGTTGCGACATGTGCCAACAACATACCACGTTCTACCTTAATTTACAAAATTGATCTTTGTATTCACATGCACATTTTCATCATGTGTTAATCAAAAATACGGATCAGGAATGGGTGAATCCAGAGATACTGACAAGCCACTTGTGAAATGTACCTTTTACGATTGGGCCAAAGACTTTTGGGGTGTCATGGATTTTTGCATCAAGTACCACAAGGAAAACTTTTCACAACCCAAAGTGGCGATGGAAATTTCTGCCGTTGGTAATAGTATTGGTGCCTACTTGATGATGACAGTTCCAAGTGATCTCGCTCCATATTTCACTCGAGGTTTCATGTTATCAGGTGAGTGTGATGTCAAATGTTTTAGATTGAATCCAAATAATATTGTTGACACAAATCTCTCTTTGTTCCAAATGATTGACCATTTGAATGGATGTAATTATCACATGCATGTTATTTTTCAAAATCTCTTCGATTAGCATTCAATGGTTACTTTGGATATTTTCAGCCTTTCAAAAGTAAGAAAGACATGATGCATTACTTGAGAACAAAATTGTTTTTTGCAAGTGTTCCACTCTTGTCTGCCATGTATGGATATTTTCCATCTGGAACAGTGTTCAAGTCCATGGAGGATATTCCTACAGGTGTGGCCTACACATGGAGACAATTTCAATACAATCCTCAATACATGACAGAACCTGATAATCCCAAGAAACCAATATTACCAACGAATATGGAGCATGTGACCTTTTTAAATTGGGCATTTGAAGATGATGTTTTTACCAATAAGGTAATGTTTGAGTTTGTGATTATAGAATAATCTGATCTATCGAAATGTCCATTACTATATTGTGATGTCGTTATGATTTTACAGACTTCAGTCGCCAAATATAATGAAAAATTCTTTGGCAGATGTAAGGAATATTTCTTTGAGCTTATTAGGCGACCTATCATGAAAAGTGTAGCAACAACACCATCGAATCCACAGCAACCTCCAAAGAGGCTTCCAATTGGTCATGTCGGATTCTTCAAGAAGCATGTTCGAGATCGAAGTGATCTTTGGAAAGATGCATGTGAATTTATCATCTTTGGTAAAATTATTCGAACTCCAAGCACCGAGATTTTATATTCACGTCCTTCAAAAGAAGCTCCAAATCCTCCACAACAACGAATTTCCAAATTGTAACATTAATCATTTTCATTATAAATTGTGTCAAATTTGACGTACATTAATCATCCTTATCATTGGATAAGAATAGTTCAAAAACATTCTTCTCTGAAAAGTCTGTGGATGTCGTGGACGCGCTTGTTCTCACCGACTGGTCGAACTCCACCAACTCTTCATCTTCACTGGAGTCAACAATGGTCACCACTAGTTGCTGTTGCTTCACCTTCTTATGAGCTGGCTCCAAGTCATCGTCGCTACTCAGCTCGTAGAAAAATAGGTTTTTTATCGAAGTGACAGGTTGAATGGATTGTGAAAGCGGTTGAGAGGTTTGTTGAGGTTGCTCTGAGGATGAGCTTGATGCATTTGATGATTGAGAAGAGCAAAGTCCTTGCGAAAGATCTGATTTTTGTGAGGAGCTTGGAGTTTTTCTTATAAATTTGTCCACAAATGAACTCTTTCTCTTTTTTAGTGATAAATCTGAAGAAGAGGTAGGAAGAGGTTGACTGAGAGGAAGCTTTTTCGTACTGGATGAATTTGAGCTGTTCGTTTGTTCCTGGTGCCTCTTTTGGAGGTACACTTTTTCTTCGGCAGCATCGTAAGACAACGAACGAGAAGGTGTTTTAAAAATTGTGGGAGAAGGAGGTTCTTCTTCATCTTCATTGTCTTCAGAACATTCTTCATTATTAATATTCCTTTTTGATTGAACATGTTGTCTCTGTAGCTTTTCATTCCTCAATAAGGCTGCTGTGAGATCGTCGACATAATTATTGCAAAATGCAGAGGAAGAACTCGGAGCAAGAATGCCACAATTAAGTGCTTCTTGAGAGGATTCTTGAGATGAAAAGAGTGTTGAGAACAGTGACTTTTTTCGAGCATTTGCTTCAGAAGATGAGGAAGAAGAATTGGATGCACTTGTTAATGGTTGAGAGCTTGATGATTGTTGGCTGTTGTTGTTACTTGTTGGCTCTTTAGGAGTGAAGAACTTGCTTGTGACTATCTTTCTAACTGTGGTTGCTGAGCTTGGAGTGGACGGGGCGGAATTTAATCGGATTGGAGTTGTAGCAGAGGTTGCTTCCTTTGAAAATATAATTTGACAAGCAGCAGTCAAATTGAAATATCAGTAATATTTAAATCAGTAATTACAAAAAGACAAGTGATACTTACTGCTGATATTTCTTGAGATAGCACTTTAAGCGGAGGTTTAAAAGGGGTCGATGCAAATTTAGACATGGTATTATTGGAAGGTTGGGCTTTGGGTGTTGACGCTGTATAACATTCAATAAAATTATTTGATGAATCAGCATGCCTCAATGACTCATCACGCCAATATACTTACAAAAATATGATTGAATTTTGTTGGTATTGAGAGGAGTAAGGGCAAGAGTAGTTTTTGAGCCATCCACCATGAAAGGTTTGTGGGACATAGGATCAATTAAGCCATTACAGATCTGAATGATAATGTCAGGATCCTTGACTGGACCACAAAACAAAATATCTTCTTCCGAAAGACAGGATGGAGGCTCCGTTAAACATTGAAGTTTCTGAGTGGGAATGTCAAAAACTCGTTGATGTCTGAAAGTTAATTCTGCTCGTATGAAGAGTTCTCGATATTCTTCTTCTGTGATGCTTAATTCCTGGCTCGACGTTGAATTGGATGAAGTCCCTGCCGACAGTGATAATGATGGTGAGTTTTGTGCTTCCTCCTCTGTAGGTTCTTGTTTCTTGAATTTTCCCATCCTCCTCAGACATTCAATTATTTTTGGTACTGTTCGATTGTCCTTGACTATTTTGTGTGCAGTTTTAGGTCCTACACCTGGTAGTGAATCCAAATAATCGCATCCTGACAAAATACACATCCTCAAAAGCATGTCATGTGAAAATTTTGTAAAATCTAATCCACTCTTACTTGGTGGCGTTACCGTAATGTCACAAAGGCACAATTCTTTACCGTAACCATATTTATCCATCTTGTAGAAAATTTTTGGAGCTCCATACGGTATCAAATCAGAATCTTCAGTAACAACACAAGCCACATAACCAGTACGTCCCATATGAGCTAGCTGGGCATCTGCTTCATAGGGTGCCACAACAAACTCTATATTATTTTTTTTCAATTGCAACATTAATTGATGCGCCATTGAGGGCTTAATATCTACAGCTTTTCGAAAACAGTCATTCGCCTGTTCATATCTATGATTTTGGAGATGAATTTGAGCTTGCTCGAGGGCTTCTTTTCTTTTCGTTCTTCGCTCGCTCTCTGTTTCTGCTTTCGAGGGCAATCGAGCGCCGTCAAATACAAGGACAGGTATGACTTTGTGGTGCTTCAGCATGTTAACCATGTGCATGCAATAAGTTAGATATTTATCGGTGGGTTTGTTTTGACAAAGTTCTGCACTGCAACTGTAAGCTCCTCTACATGTTTTTCAATAATGAAACACGGCATTAGTATTAAATAAAAATTGAGCAAATGAGGAAATGGATAATGATGATCATAATGAAGAATGAGATTAATAATCAAAGTCTTACCTATGGAGCCATACATATGCATCAACAGCTACTTTTTTGTTTTTATATTCTGAAATATGACCCTTCTTTGTAACGTGCTTGAAGCACGGAAGAAGTCCTTGTATTCCCATAAACTGTTAAACACGAAAAACGTTTTAACGAGATTAATATATAGAGGTTTTGTTTTCGAATATAATTCCGAATAAGAAAGATGAATCGACAAAATTGATGGTGAGTGGGCACTTTGGCTGGTTGTTGTCGGAAAGAATACTAATTGTTGTAAAAACAAATTAATTTTGAATTTTCCAGAAATAATTATCCAATGACGTTATTTCTAACGCGGTTGCGGTAATGAAGACTTGAGCTCCAAAAAGCGTTTTAATACTGTAAGAATAGTAATAATTGATAGATTCTGCGGATGTTGTTATAATATTCAAATGTTCTTCATCATCATAGCAATCCGAAACAAATAATATTTCCTGATTTTGAATTTGAGGAGCGGGAATTTTTTTTGAACGGCAAGCAATTCCACTCGCTGCAAGAAAACCTCGAAAGACACGAAATACGAGGAAAATCTGTATTGTTTTTCATTTCCATCATGAATCAGGCAGTCTAAACAGAGATCGGTTCAGTATTCTTCAATAAATATTTCAATGCAAGTTCGTTGTTTTGTAAGAGTGGAGTGAGAGCTTCACGAACCAAAGCATTGTAATTATTGATCCACTCAATTTCGTCTCTTGCAAGAAGATTGGTGTCGACGAGGGTTGGTTGAATGGGGCAACGAGTCACTGACTCAAAGCCAATATATGCCTTGTCATTGAAATTAGTCATGGTATTCACTCGTTTGGTTAACAGAATGTTCTCAATTCTGATACCAAAATTGCCAGGTTCGTAATAACCTGGCTCATTGGTTACAATGCAATTCTCTTTCATACCGAACTCGTTCAAAATCAAAGATCTATATCCAATTCCGTGTGGTCCCTCGTGAACACACAATGCATGACCAACACCGTGACCAGTTCCGTGGTTGTAATCCAAGCCATCCTTCCACAAAGGAGCCCTTGCAATGGAATCTAAACGATAGCCTGATGTGCCCTCAGGGAATACGAGTCTATCCAAAGCGATATGGCCCTGTAGTACTCGAGTAAAACATCTCTTTTGATAGTCGGTTGGAGTTCCAAAATGCACTGTTCTGGTAGTATCGGTGGTTCCATCCTTGTAGTGTGCACCGCTGTCCAATAAGTACAAATTGTCAGTTGAAATCTCCTCGCTGTTGGTCTCAGGTGGTGAGTAGTGAACTACGGAGGCGCTCTTTCCATAGGCACTAATGGTTGAAAAGCTTAATCGAAGATAATCTGTATTCTCTTTTCTGAATGCTTCCAAAGCCAATGCTCCATCGTATTCGTTGACTTTTCTACCATTCTTCAACTCGTTTTCGAGCCATGCCAAATATTTAACAATGGCTGCACCGTCACGAATGTGGCACGATTTGAAGCCCTCTCTTTCTACAGCATTCTTAATGGCCTTCTCCGCAGTGATAATACTATGAATCTTGTTAACTTTGCAACGAATAGCCTCAAAAGTGGCAAAGTTGCATGTTCTTGGATCGATGAGGCAAGATTTGTCATGTTGAACTTTTTCAGTAATGGTTTTCAAATCCTCCATATACTGTGAATATGGCTTAACGTGAATATTGTTGTCAGAAAGTTCGTTTTTGATATTTGGAGATTCAAACTTGCTTTCATCCACATAGAGATAAGCATCCTGCAAAGTGACAATCATGTAGCTGATGAATACAGTATTGTAATCAATGTCAGATCCTCTCAAATTGAGAATCCATGCAATTTCATCCAAAGCAGTCAAAATGTAGCATTCTCCACCAAGGTCTTGCATCTTTGCTCTCACAAATTTGAGCTTGTCAGCAACAGATCTTCCAGTGTACTTTTCATCCAATTTGTAAATAATACCATTGGGTGGTTTAGGCTTCTCGTCTCCCCAAATTTCATCTACCAAATTTTCAAGAATTGGCTTAATTTCTACTTGTCCCTTTTCACTTTCTGATGCAGCTTTCCTTAGCTCCAAAAATTCATCTGCAAGGTAAAATGGAGACGCGCAATATTTAACTCTTGAATGTATGAATGAGTACAATATACTTACTGACAGAAAATAGAAAAGGATCTACTCCGAATGTAGTGGTTCTCTTGAGATCCTATAAATAATTAATAAATGAATTGACCAGATTCGTCAATCAACAATGTGAATTACGTGGTAGTTCATTGTTGATTAAACGTCGAAAAATACATTCAAATACATTCATAAATTCGCGATTAATTGCATATAAAATAAATGCATCATGGAGATTAGAGTTTCATCATTCAAATAATGATTATAAATTGCAATATATTACAATTTTGGTGGGTTCAAAATGAAATATTCAAAACATACAGCAAAGGATGTAATATACTTGCTCAATGGAGGATCAATACCAAGCTTCATCAGTTTCCAAATGGCAGGATCCAACTGTTTCTGTGCTTGTAGCCAGTATCTTCCATCCGTAAAGAGAGACGCCTCTTCCAAAGTAACAACTGCAGTACCAGCTGATCCATCAAAACCCGAGATGAATTCTCTTCTCTTATCAGCATCGGAAATGTACTCACTCAAATGAGCATCACCCGATGGGATGATGTAACCATGAATGGAGTACTTTTGCATCAATTCTCGCAATTTATGAACTTTGTTTGCCGATACCAAGGATGAAGTCATTTTTTGGAATGAAAATCTAAAATAATAATAATAATCAGAGAAAATATTATGTGATCAACAGAGAGTAGAGATGGCAACTGCTTTTCAATTGTCCAGTACTTTCCAATTCTCCTTTCAATTCTTTGCTTCTACAGATTCTGGAAAATTGAATTTAAGATTATTCAAAGACCAACAAAACACAAAAAATGAATCGTTCTCTCGCTCTTGCTTCCAAATTGTTAAAGTCAACGACCTCCTCCCGATCATCATCCTTGATGATGAAGGCTTTGAGCACACCTTCTCGGGTGAGAGCTTTCCATCAAACAGCGATGAGAAGAGATGAGGAAGAAACACAAAAAGCTCCTGAGGTAAAGGTGAGACCAGCATGGAAAGGGTGGGGTATGTTTTGGTGAATTATTTAATAATTTATTATCATCATCATCAATGTGTTCTTGTATTGTGGTATTTTCTATTTAATTTAACCTCAACCATTTATTTAAACTGGTTGAATTATTATATCGGCAATAACATCACTTGAACCCGAATATTAACGATTATTATTGTGGATGATCTTCATTATGGAAAATCGGACGTAATTATAAAATATTCAACGAATGATATACAGTCGATGATGTCCTGAACTTCTTCCACTACCCAATTAAATGGATTCTTGCGTTTGCTGTTATAATTTTCCTTTGGACTGCATCACAACGAGCCGCAGAAAAGAAAGGCAAAAGCCAACAATAAGTTGTACAATCGAAAATGATGAAAAATTAGGAAAATTATGACATCTACGTACGAATTCGATGTGGAATTTAGCTTATCTTTATTTATATTAAATGTGGCGCTAGGGAATAAACCACGCGTTAAGATAGACTCATGCTTCTACCATCGTCAATGTAAACTCACACAACTCAAATATTACTATTATACCATTTGGCTAAATCACTTCGGAAAAGATCCATATTCACGGTAATATTTTCATACCGAATTTCATTCTTTTCATCTCTTTGAAAAGGACCGTCAAGTTGGAAATCTTTTCTTAGTTGTTTGATGTTGTCGAGGTTTGGATTCGAAGGAATGGACCTGAAAACAACCTCTTGCTCCTCATCATCACTACTATCCTCCGTGGGCATCGCATTCCCATTGGTCGTGAATGCCAGCTCATCGTCGTTATCGTCGTCGTCATCATTTTCTTCACCCAAAAGAAAGTCAACAATGTCTTGGGCATCGTTGCTCTCGCCTAAACCCTTCGAAGTGGTTGCTGATGTGTCGTTCTTTTCTGTGGACTCTTCTTCTTCAATCACCTCATCATCAACATCACCGGAGCTTTCATTATCAACTTCTTCATCGTCATTATTCTGAGAATAGTGCACAGATTGTTGGGAGAATGAAGGTGCATCTTTTTGGGTCTTGTTCGTTTTCTTGAAAAGCTGTGTTTGTTTCTTTTCATTGTCACTCGTGTCGTCTTGTCCAGCAAAAAGAATATCGAGAATGTTTTGAGAGGCCTCTTGTCTCGATTGTTTCGAACGAGTGATTTCTCCCTTAATTCGCTTTTCCTCTTCATCGGTTAAGGCAAAATAAATATCAGAATAGACTTTAGGATCGTCTCCAATTTTCCATCGGTGAAAACATTTAGAACTAGTCAAAATAGTGTCCAACGTTTTGAGTGACAAGCTGAATGAATAAAAATGTTCCTCAATCAATTCTCTGTGAACATTGATGAGTGGAAATACGAGAAACTGGTGACAATTTTTGTACTTGTTTCTGAGGTTATTCACAATGAAATTGATTTCCTCTGGTGTTGGAATTTTCTCTGCTCCGAAGCCATTGGAAATGTTGTAAGATTGTGTCGTATCCGTAGTCATGATTTTCACGAGCTTGGACGCATCAACAGTGAGCACACTTGGATTGGATTCTAGAGATGCTATGTTAACGTTTTCACTCAAATCTTCTCCTGTTGGTCTGTTAAAGGCCAATAACGAATACAAGTCACAATAAGCATTGCTTTCAAAAATTGAGGGATAACCTTTTCGATTCCATTTAAATAGCTTTTCAAAAGCGGTTCCAGCCTTAACGAGTGAGGAATTCTTTTTTTCATAATTTCTTGATCCTTTAAAGCTCACTTGAGTAGTGTTCACATAAACATTTTGACAAAAAACATCACCACCGTCACTGGTATGAAAAACTTTCAGGAAGGGATACGTATTGGAGGGTGGAATTATGGTGCAACCAACTAAAAAGTGGGGAGTACTCTCTAACAGCTTTAAATTTGGGGAAATGAGAAGAGTAGCATCATGAAAAGTGTCAAGTGGCGTTGGTATTCCAGAACCTCTGCATTTCGTGGCAAATATTTTCTCTAAATCATCCCATGGTAATTCTGCTTTGAGAGGTTTGTCTTTTTGTGACATTAAAATGGAGGAAGGTTCAATTGGGAAACAGATTATTCCTCGCTGGTATTTGTATCCGACTAATAGAAGTTCATTCTCAGAATGGCTGTAGAAAAACATTTCAGAAAGACCATCATGTTCAGGAGATAGGTTGAAACATACAAGCTCTTGTGATCCCATTCTTTCGTCATAAATAAGAACTCGTTTTTGGGTGCTAATCGCATACATGTATGGATGATCATAATTTCTTGCAAAAGCAGTAATTCCAGCCATTTCTAAAAGCAATCTCGATTTTTTCTCTCGGATATCATAAATATAAATTCCAGTATTTCCAATAATGAAGAGCTCCATGGGATTAGACGTAAACTCGCAAATTGTGCTGTGAAATATTCCACCCAGTGGAAGACTTGGAATTTTGGAATCGAGAGAATGAGACATGTCCATGAGTCCCCTCTTAGAATTCCAAAATTTCAAAGTATTGTCACTAAAAAGAATAGAGAGCTGAAAAATATCCCACTTGCTAGCATGTTGCCATGCTATATGTACAATATTTGAGGTTTGTGTAGTGAAGTGAAGTGTCTCAACAAGCTTAATGCCGAGACCGTTCCGTAATGTAGAAGAAAATTCAAAAATTCGAATGCTATTATCTGAGTATCTACATGCAATAAACTGTGACGCGTTGATAGTTGTAGCTGTTGATGTGGGTGACTTCGAGGATCTACAGGTCAATTGAAGAATGGTTGGAAGTGATTGAGTGTCAATATTTTCTTGCTCAGGAGAATAGAAAAATTGAGAACCCATCTCTATGAGCTTCTTCTTATAACTCGAGTTCAAGTCAATCTCAATGCATGTCACACAAAGCTTGTGCATTTTAGCTCCAGTGACATGAACTAGCCATGCAATATCAGCATATTTAAAAGAATCTAACAGGTGGTAGTAGCACAAAGGTTTACCTTTGTATAGGGAACGGAGGGAATGGTGTTTTGGTAACGTTGAAATTGTGGATGCAGTTAGAGGAAAACAAGTAGCTCTGAATTGATTAGTTCTGTGATGAATACACGATTTGTTAATATCAAGAGCGCGTTTTACGCGTGTAAGATGCGTGATTGCCGTGAATTTCAATGTGTTCGCCTTATCGTGATAACTCTTTTCGAGTGGATGAGAGGATGTTGGTAACTGCTGCTCCATAATAAAATCATTGACAGGAAACACTTCGTGACATGCAGTAGGCAGTAAATGCAATGTATTTCTTGTGGATCTAAAGTTTCTCGAAGAACTTGATGTATGTACCTCTTTGCTTGTCTTGTTATTAGGGGGCTTGTCATGTTTCTGTTGTAAAGAATTGTTATTTTTCTTGACATGGTTATTCTCTTCTGTTGCATTCGTGTCATCATTTCTTAAAGCGGTTGAAATTGTTTCGTCATGTTGAATAACTTCGTTTCTATGCTCCTCATCATGTAATCTCCTTGCATGGTGCAATGCGTCACGAAAATTTTCGGATGTATTTTTTGCTTGTTGATGATATTCCTCATTTGATTCATCATTAGGGGAATGTGATTCGCTTTTTGACTCTCTACTTTTTAGAGATATTGTGGAAACCCTTGTTGTTGAATTTAAATTATTGTTGTTGACATTATTTTGTACAAAATTTCCAATTGTTTCCTCTTCACTCTCATCACTTTCCGATGACTCTTCTTCGCTCTCTGAAGTGTCATCTTTGTTTTTTGAAAATAATAATTTATGCACGGCCTCTTGTGAATTACTGATTTTTTTCATTGGAATATTTCTCGTTTTGATGTTTCCATTATTTATATTGCTGCTCAAAGTAATAAATTCCGACAATGAATCATTTTCCACCAAATTAATATTTCTTGAACTTGCACTTTTACCTTCCAGAAAATTTCGTGATGACCATGACGATACACCATCTCCATCGGAAGGCAATTTCCTTTTACTTTGCGTTTGATTAAACATCAAACCTGTACGCTCCGAAGATGTTGCTACTCGATGAGAGACATTACTTTCATCCTGATGTGTGGTTGTTGTTGTCGGCACGCTTGAAGATGCAGCATCCAATTCATCGTCATTGCCCCAAAACAATTCCAACACGTCGGACATTTTTTTTGAACTCAACATAAAGCCTTTACAACAACCTAACAATATTATTATTTACAGAATTATTATGATTATTAAAAAGAAAATCATGATTGATGACCTGAGGATGAGTTACAACTACGACTTTTAATACATCGTTTATTGTTGATAATAAGAGTCCGAATGAGCCAAAGACAACATGTCATTGCTTCCGATATTAGAAATTACCACAACATTGGCGTTCTGGCTATTCCACAAATTGCTAAAGAGTTCAATTTCATAGACATCAGCAAACCATGTGTTTTCTCTTCTTCTTCTCCCTCTAGGATTTCTCCCACTCGAAACGAATGGCACTCTCTTATGCTGGCCCACTAATTCCAAACCAACTCTCTTCAATTTTACATTTTCTCTTTCAAGAATTTGTTTCAGTTTGGGTTTCACTTCACGAACGAATTGATCGCTCAACCGTTGATTCATGTGATGAGTGAAATAATAGGACAAGATAATCACCAAGATGATTCCGAGACCAAAAGTGAGAAGAAAGATCAGAACGAAGAGGAGCCATAAGAGTTTGAACTGCGATTGAGCTTGTTGAACTCGTTCATAATAAGCGTCCAAAGTTTGATTCATTTCGTTCAAACTTGTGGAAAGAGAGCTTCCGATGGTGGCACCAAATGATGAGTTTATGAGATGTTGTGGAAAAGAATCACTGTTTAAACGTGTCCTTAGAGTTCTGGAATAGGAGGTGGAGAAAATCTTTTGAATGTTGTTGATCGAATTTAGAATGGGAATGGAGGTACAGCCAGGTGTCCATTGAAGAGAAGGACTTGTTGTTGGTTGTGGACATTGAACTTGTGAGGGTAAGTCGGTTCTGTGAATTGGTGGCACTAAGAGAGGAACTAGTTCTTCGTTGACAGCTGGCATGGACAGAGGAACTTGAATGAGTGGTCTTTATGTGTTTTTTCGAAGGTGTTTATTTTGGAATTTTCGAGTTTGAAGGGACTTTCCAGAAAGTAAAATCCAAAATTTACTTCAAAATTCAGGCAAGAAGTTATCTTGATAAACGATTCGTGATAATCCATGAATGAATCCATACAAATCTGAAACACCAATTAGAACCTCTTTGTCGTCAATTATTGAGAGGAAGAGAAGCACGAAACCTTGTCGAGTAATGGTCTTCATTTGTGAAAAGATTTGTTCGATGTTGAATTTTTTCATGTTTTTCAAACACCACTCATTTACTATCAAGACCTCTTAAGCTCCTTTTCTGGATTTGACAAAATACTTTAAGGAAATGAAGGCAATAATTCTCATTCCTATCGAGATACCAAATACAATGGCAATATTGAACCACATATTCAATAGATCATTATTCATGCCATAATAGTCCAAAATGAAATCAATAGTTGGAAAACGACAAATTTCGTTTGGGTTTTCTGGACATTCAATTCTTCGTCCTTGAAATTCATTAATAATTAATGCCTTAAATCCGTAATTGAAAGGAGAACAGTACGTAAACCATGACAACCACACTGGAATTTGCTCGATATTTCTGTAAAATCCTGAAAAGACGTGAAAAGTGGTTGAAATGGGAGGTAATATCATGGTGGCAATATCCGAACGTGGTACTAGTATGGCAAGCATTGTTCCAAAACTATGGGATGTTTGTGACAAGATGAAAACGATGAAAATGAATACAAGATACCTCTCCGCGGTGAGAGTCAATCCTGCAAGCAAGTAAATAATGGTTCCAAAGACAACGGGATGAGGAACAATTAATAACAAGTCTGCCAAAAGTCTTCCAAAATAATAGCTGCTAATGGAAAAGCATTTTGCTCCTCGTTCTCGCATAAAATAAAGTCGTTCTCCTCGAAATGTTGAAATGGGTGTTCCAAATGAATTGGACCACTGATTTGTGACCACAAAGAAGAGTCTACAATTATTATTCAATCCAAAAAATCGTCACATATGGTTTTCCGAATGGATTTTTAGTAAGTACACAAATGGGAATTGTAATGCAACAATTCAAACTCTGTCAACGTTCGAATACTTACAATCCTAACTTGTTCTGAACAGAATTCTGATCATTCTTTGTCTGAAAATAAATACATCCAACCAAAATTGCATAAATGATTTGTTGTACAATTCTAATTTTGGTATATTTGAAATCTCTCCACTGATTGAGAAATCCACGAACAAACATGACGAAAAATTGAGTCATCCAACTTGATCGTTCCACTTTAGGTAAGGAGTATTCTTGGAATGTGTCATGCAATGAAGGAATAATCTTATTTTTCATTTCTTCAAAATTTTGGACAATTTTTGAGATTCGTTCTTGTTCGCTTTGAAGTGTTTTTTCTTGAGCAAAAATTGCATGAGTATCCTCCGTGATCAAGTCCATCACAAAGTCAGCTGGATTATAGTTTTCATTCATTTTAAATGTAATCTTTTTGAAATATTTACAGACTTTTGACGTCGAACCAAAATAAGCCACTCTTCCATTTGTTAAGAGAAGTAAATTTTCAAGTTTTTCAAATATATCCGATCGAGGTTGATGAATGGTCATAATGACAGTAATGTTGTGACGCTTTGCAACCTGTGAAATTGTATCCACCACATCAAGTGCAGTTTTAGCATCCAGACAAGTCGTTGGTTCATCCAAAATTAAAATTGGAGGATTCGTAAGAAGTGCAATGGCAATGCTCAATCTCTTTCTCTCACCTCCACTAATACCTTTTGTAAGACCAGGCTCTCCAATCAAAGTATCTGCACAAACATCCAATTTTAATAATTGTAACACGTGATCGACTTTGGCCATCTTTTCTGCATAACTTGTCGAAGATGGTAATCGTAATAAGGCAGCGTATCTCAACGTTTCCCGAACTGTTAAATTTTCCATGAACATGTCCTCTTGATAGACATAACCAACGAGAGATTTTAATCGTTGTTTCACTATCAATCCATTAATTATCACTTTTCCACTGGTTGGCTTTACTTGGCCAGCTAGAATATTTAGAAGAGACTATGGTAGGATGGTTTGAATTCATCATGGATATTCAATGGGTGAGATAAAGGGAGACATTATCCGTGGTTCAAGGATTTTCACAGAAACCAATTTGAAATATATTACTTACACTTTTTCCAGCTCCACTCGAGCCCTTAGATAGGAGTGCAATAAGTAATTTGTCAAAGATATTAAGATTAACCAAATTTGGAGTGGTTACCATAAATAGTATAAAATTGACGAATTTGTAACAATCTTATCCATTCAATTAACATACCATCACAGCCAATATCGATCCTGGATAGGCAATTCCATCAATTCCATTCAAAATTGTAATAGAATCTCCTTGTTGCTGAGCCACCCTTTGAGAGTGCTCTGTTGCATCTCTCCTTTTTCTCAAACCTTTCGAAATCACTTCATTCAACCAACTCTTTTCTCTTTGTACTTTATAAACGACATCTCTCCATGAAACAATAACACCATCATGTTGTTCAGCTTTCCAATTCAGAAATTGTTCCATGTATATTTCTTCATCGAGTAAATATTCACTCTTTCTCGAAACACTTTTTGGCGAAAGGGAGAAAGGAGAAGAAAGGAAGTTTCTGAAGGAATCCATTGGGCTCTTGATGGAGAATTTACTTTCATTATTAATGATCTTGTTATCTTTGGGACTGGAGGTAGATGGTTGCTTCATCTTTGAATTGTTATTGCTTTTAGTTGGTGAATTCAGAATGTTCACTTGATCCTGGAGATGCGCAAGTTGTTGAGCTCTTTGCTGATGATAAGGTAAACGAGAGATGGATGAATGGACTCGACTCATATCCAAAGAGATGGACCAATCGTCATCAACAACATGATCGTTGAGGTCTACTTGATGATTTAAGGCATTCGTAAGGACCAAACATGCAGAGGAGGATAAAGGACAAGTACTGGAAAGAGTGGTCACAATGTTGGAAGGAATGGGTGCGATGGTACTAATCACTGCATCATCAAGATGATCATTTTCCTGTTGAGGATGAGAGAGTTGGACAACTGTACTGCTTTTCTCAAATTCCTCCCTCCTAGATAAAGCAAGGTTGGTGGTCTTGTCGTTGTTGGTGGAGGAAGTGGTGAGTCGAGAGAGTAGTCCTGTATCTTCTTCTTCTTCTTTTGTACCAGACAAATGAAGGAGAAGGTTGTTCTGTTCCAAAATCATCATGGAATGAGAGAGGAACTGAGATGTTCCATCTTCAGAGGTGTTGGTGGTGGTATTAAAAGAAGAGCTTGTACCACTTGTGGCATCATGGGGAAGTGGTGGGAGTTGATGCTGTTGTGTCATTTGTTTGTCGTGGTCGCTCCCTCTTGACTGCAGTGAATTGTTTTTGTAGAGGAAGATTGTGAATCGTACAAGGAGGAATGCAGCATCAATAATGTATGTTTCTGGTCTTTTGCTATCTTGACACGGAATGTGGTTTCACCAAGCTTGACTTGGGGACAGCGATCGCAGATCGAGACTGTCAGATGTCATTTAAATATGTCTTTTGTCTTTGCATATAGACGCTTTCCTCACATTAAAGGGAAAAATGGTGTTTTTCTATCTTCAAAAAGCTGCGCAATGCACATAGACTTTAAAAGTATTTGATCCAAATAAGTATTGTAAATAACTTGATTTAATGAATAATATTAAACATCTTTCGAGTTTGTGCCATTCATCATATTATTCCCAACAAGAGGAAGAATATCATCCATCTCGGGTTCATTTTGACTCAAGAACACTTGCTGTACCAATGTTTTGAACTTTCCATTAGGAACCTTACTAAGAATAAACTCAATCACAAACACAGAATACCTTGTAATCATGTTGAATACTGAAAACAAGGTGGCAGAAACAGCAATGACAATCAGATAGACAATGGTTTCCTGAAAAGCATGATCCATGGTAATATAACAAAGCATGAGATTCACAAAAACGTGAGCATTCAAAACCATGAGAGTAAAAGTGTTGAGGATGACATCAGTGACATAATACCTGTCAGAATCTCTGCTTTCCTGTTCTGACTTTGTGAGCGGACCTTCATCTCTTTCACGATGCAACACAGACCAAAAGTATAAGGTGCAAATCAATGCCATATGCCATCGTTCGTAACCCATTTGGAATGCATTAAAGTTTGGATGTTGTTGATGAGATTTCATGCCAACAGCACCAGCCATTGGATGGGCATCAACATCCAATCGTTCTTCTTTGCCAATGTGGAATCCATACATGAAGTGATTCATAAAGAAAACACACATGACAAGTTGGAGAAGATCGAAAAAGTGATGTTTGGTCTCTTCTTCTTCAAAATTTGGGGAACTGGCACTGGATGAATAGCCCTTATCTTCCTTTTTGACTTTACAGCAATACTTATTGGCAATAATATAGGCAGGAACGAGGAAGTAAAAGTATTGAATGTTTTGGAGCAAAGTCACAACTCTACCGTATGGAGTGTCTCTCATTAAGGCAAAAGCATATAAAATTGCAGGAATAAGAAGTCTATCTAGACGCTTTGGATTGAAAAGCAACACAAAACATGTATACACAAATGCCATAATAAGGAATGCTAAATAGTAAATATGGAATCCAGCAACGGTGTAATAGTGCACATAGAGGGCTTTTTGCTCTTGAGGTGCAGTCTCTCGCACACTCGTGTATTCAAACAAGAATAACAGCATCATCATGACAAAGCAGTAAAAGAAGTGGAACCATGAGTTCTTACTGGCTGTCTTCTTTGTTGGTACTGGAGTCGATCGTCGTATTTTTCGAACAACATAAAGAGCACCTGAGGTCATCAGTCCAAAGACGCTATATCCACAAAAATCACAAATAAAGTGAATCAGAGCAAAGTATTGAAGAGGTAAAATATACTCCATTCCCCATTTCCATTGTCGTCTAAACAAATTATAAAGGGCAAAGAAAGTCATGTCAATAATGCAGAAAATAAACATTTTCCATCCAATCAGTGAAAAATTTTCTGAAGGTTTCTCCTTATCACTCTTTGTGTTACTTCTCAGTAAATGAATCGCACACTGATATAAAACAAAGAACAAAACGACCGTCAAAAATCCTTGCCAAACGAAAAATGGAGCGCCACTGCGAACAACATTCTTCCATGTATCCCAACAGAAAAGAACGTTGACATAGGAACCAAAATAAAGTGGTATTAAAATTCCTAATAAATAGAGTGACTTGGAAAAGAATTTTTCTGCCATTAAGTGGATGGCATGGAAATTGAATCTGTACAAACCAATGACAACCATGACTAAGGCAAAGAATCCATAGAAAAATACCCAAAACACTGGCTTGTCGAGTAGTTGGTAGAGCTTTCTTTTCATTCCTACTGCCAATTTTGAAAGCTCTTCGTTAAACTCGTTGATATCTTTAAATTTTTCACTAAATGCCAAATCTTCAATTTCCATTTTCAATAAATTCAAAATAGATGAAACCGATCTCAACAAATCCGTTCCTCTTCTAGTGGTGGTATCAGTCAACTGTACCAAACTTTCCTTAAGCACATATGATCTATATCGCAGTGATTCATCATCCCCACCAAAGTATGCTCGTGAAACTCCGATATTGTCAGCAGGAATATCAACACCTGCCAAGTACTTTGCAACAGTTGGACACACATCCACAATGTCAAGCCTTTCCTCATATGGCTTCAATCTTGGGTTGTACAGCATGACATAACCTTCATTACCATCTCTAGAGTAACCATGAAGAACGTAGCCATTCGAAACATCATCAGTACCATGGTCAGATGATAGAATTAATAAATAATCAGGATTAGCGTCAATCCAATCTTTCAAAGGATTAATATCAGATGCAATTCTATCAGACAAATAATTCAAATAATCCAAATTCGTTGGATCATGTCTGAAAATACCATGGTTGATATGATCAAAAATTGCAGAGTGTGTAAATAATGATCCACCTTCAGCCTTAATTGTGTCCAATGTTTCGTGAAAGAATTTTCTTGCATCCTCGTTCGAGAAGAAAAATCGATAGCCTTGGTCATGCGGCTGATCTAAGGGCTCCTCCTTAATAACAATTCTTTTAAATAATTTTTCGTAATTCTTTGAGCCATGGATGGCCAAGAAACTCCATTCTGGACCAATATATGTCAAAGGACCCATCTCGGGACTTCTTTGCATGGATTTTACCAAGCTATCTCCTTCAATTGCATTGCCTTGATAATTTGTTGGCAACTGACCTGTCATGTAGCTCGTATAAATAGCATGTGAATATTTTGGACCAGGAACATCAATGGTATATAACACCCTATGATCTCTGAAATGATCAAATGTCTTCTTGCTGTACTTGACAGGTAATCCATCAGTGAAGAGCCAAATGACTTTTGAAAATTGCAATCCAGGTGGATAATCACACAAATGATGCTTCTCTTTCAATTCGTTAAAGTCTTTGTCACTAAAAACATTTAATCCTTTTTGTGTGATGAGAACATCAGTTTCGGAAGATTTGTGTCCTGTCTTGACAAGCTTGTCACGAACTGAATCTGGTGTTGCTCTCGAACAGAATGTATTTGTTGCTCCAGATTTGAATTGACTTCGGTTGAGAAGAGTAAAGAAGCCTGACCGAATACCATGTGCAAATAATATAAAAAGCAAAAAGTATTGAATGAAATAGAACCACTTCTTTCGTCTCGGAATGGATTTGTTTGAGCTATCCTGCAGTGATGAATCGTTTCCAATCATGCTATTGAGTGATGATGATGAATTTACAATAATGACAGATTCAAAATTTGAGACAATGCCTTAAATTCAATCTGTTGGTGTTGTGTTGGTGATGAATTTACAATACTAAATAAATAAATTTAAAAATTGTCCACAGTAGCAACGTTATTCGTAGCAGGTACGAATCCTCTTCAAACCGTAAACTATGAATGCTGATGTTTCTCAGAAGAGAAAAAACTGTCCGAGTTGTGATCCAATAGAGAATACGAAGTAATCACTTGAGAATGATGCCTTAGGTTTGTTGATATTTTTTTTTGTTGATCCCATTAATTGATGTTGCGTGCACGTCTCATGGAACGGATTCAGATGTCAAACTGCATTTAGGAACTCGAATGCAAATGGATAACACTTGCAAATGGCAAGCATATCGTTATGAGCATTTAATGTTCGCTTATGATTAAATTTTAATCGTAGAATGTTTACACGGCTAAACGTGAGAGGACAACGTCTCTATCGAGTGTTTCAATGATTTGTGTAATGTTGGGACCTATCTTCTTTCCAGTAAGGTAATATCGCAATATAAATACCACATTACCGTAGGCTTTGACTTGTTCCTTATTGTTTTGAACAAAATCTGAAATGACTTTGGCAATGGACTCTTCTTTCCAGTTGGCCTTGTCGATCTTAACTAATTCATCTCTAATTTTCCGAGCCACAGAGGCATGGTCTGGAACTTTCTTTTCTATACTCTCTAATAATTCCACTGCTTCGGGAGTATCTAATTTGACGTCATAGAAAAAGTAATTGAAAAAGTCAACAAAATCAGGGACTCTCTTAATACGTTCTCTTCCAATGTATAAAACTTTTCTCAAATATTCATCCACAGGTATTCCCGAAAGAGCGAGATGTGGTCGTAAAAGTTCAATAAATCCATCCATATCTTTTTCAATATTCATTCTAATATGTTGTGAATTAATCCATTCCAATTTAGCCAAATCAACTTTACAATTTCCCTTATTAATCCGAGAAAGCTCAAATTTCTGAGTCAGCTCATCGAGTGTAAAAATTTCATCATTTGTACCAGGATGCCAACCCAATAATGCAACAAAATTGATCAAAGCCTCCGGTAAATATCCCAAATTCATATAGTAATCAACACTGGCATGTCCTTGTCTCTTACTGAGCTTACTTCCATCCTCATTGCACAGTAAAGGTAAATGAGCAAACTTCGGTCGCTCCCATCCAAACATGTCATACAAGATACAATGCTTTGGTGTGCTGGAAATCCATTCCTGACCTCGTATCACATGTGTGACTTCCATCACATGATCATCCACAACATTTGCCAAGTGATAGGTTGGAGTGCCATCCGATTTCATCAAAACTTGATCATCCACAGTCTTATTTTCAATCTTAATTTTTCCATAAACTTGATCCTCAAAAACTGTATATTGAATATGATCGGGTACTTTCATACGAATGGTAAATTTGCCATTTCCTTTTTTAGAGAATTCTTCTTTTTCTTCTTCTGATAAATTGAGGCAATGACGGTCATATTTACTTGGTCCACGAATACTTCTTACTTCTTCAAGTCTTTCCTCTGTGCAATAGCACTTGTAGGCATATCCTTTGTCGAGAAGTATTTGAACATGTTCTTGATAAATTTCATTTCTTTGAGATTGAATAGCAAAGTCAATGATTTTAGTCGTATTGGTGGATGGGTCAGAAATCACAAGAGGATCATAGGAGAGATGAGCCCATTTCAAAGTATTTTGAATTTGTTCAATCGATCCAGGAACCAAACGTTTCTGGTCTGTGTCTTCAATACGAAGCAGAAATTTTCCTCCGTGTTTTCTAGCAAACAAGTAATTGAAAAGACTTGTTCGGAGGGCTCCCAAATGCATAAAACCAGTTGGACTTGGTGCAAATCGGGTGACTACTTCACTACTTTGTGATGATGAATGTGTAATAGCAGAAAGATGATGAAACTCTCGTTCTGAATAGTTATAATTACTGCTGATCACTCCTAAATAATCATGACGATGATTCGTATTAAAATTAATTGAATTCCAATCTTGATGATGATGAGGAGAAATATTTCTTTTCAAAACAATGGTCGTATTCAATTTACTACTCGGAGTCAACAAACTCGCACAGGATGATGAACGACAGTGAAATTTGAGCATTTTTTGGATTATTGAAAATTCTATTGTTTTTTTATTAAGTTGCTATTCACATTCGATCAGACAATCATTGACAAAGTTTACATCGAAGAAAAACACAAGATTGTCTTGAAGAACATCTTACAAGCTGAACAAGAAAAGGACTTTTCGATTTCGTTGGTTTTCAATAACTCTTCAAAATGACACCTGTCAACGTAATAAATGTTCATATCGTCGTGTTTGCCCTAAAAAGAAATCGCCAACCTCACCGAATCATTGCAACAACAGCACCTCGCATGAACACTTTCTCAGAACCAACACAAAAATTCTCACCTCCTCTCTTTCTCAAATCAACTCTTTCTCAAACCAATTTTGAACCCATTCATCATTCCCATCATCCACAACAACAACAACAACACGAATTTTGTCGATTCGTAATCATCAAGAACAACCACCACCAATTTGGAAGATTTTGAAAGAATCGAGATGACCACTTCCATCATGACCAATGAAGAGTCTTCCTTCTCTGAATCATCCTCATCATCCCTAACAACAACAACTTCTTCAGAATTCTCTCAAATTTCTTCCTCCTTTTCAACTTCAAACAATTCTTCCCTTCTCCATAATGAAACCTTCATCATTGGTCTTTCGAGTGGAGTTGGAGGTTTCCTCTTTCTCCTATTCGTCGCTCTTCTTCTCTCTCTGATTGCTTACAAACTCTATCAAAAGTGCAAACAAAAAACAAAAAAGCCTTCTTCCTCCTCTCAACAACATGAACATTTACTAACGGCTTCTTCTTCATCATTGAGAAGGAAAACAATAACCTCAGGCCTGTGTTGTGGTGGTTCTTCCGATGAAGATGGACATTCGGTCTATGAAGCCAATCAGCAGATTCAAGAGGAGGATGAAGATGCCGTAAGTTCCAGCACTACGGCGGCTGCTGCTGTTGGTATGTTTTCATCGGATGATCTCATTCCGAAGCCACATCTCACTGCATTGAGTTCTTCCTTGAAAAACACGACTCTCAACATCAACATGACCATGACTTGTCATCAAGTAGAGACACACACTTTTTCGAGTACTTTGGTCGAAGAAGAAGGTGTAGTTACTTCAGGTCATTATGAAGATCTTTGTCCAAATTCTACTCCAACAAGTTGTAGTACTGCTATTTTGGGTAAAACTTTGACCGAGGAATATGGGGTCTCTTCTCCACTCATGTCTGGTGGTGGTTCCTATCAACAAGAACCACATACACCACACAAAAAATCATCCCTTCATAATAATTATGATTCGATTTCGCCAAGATCCACATTTGTGAGTGGCAGTGGTGGTATAGCCATGCCATCTTTTGTGTTGAGAAATTTACGGAATGAAGAGCAAGTGATTGCTTCTCAGACAGATGCCACAACAACAAACAGCATGTATTCATCGCCTCGTATTTCGATTGTGACTAGATATGAGAGGACTAATAATAATATTATGGCTTCTTCGAATGGAGCAAGTGTGACTTTTATGAATGATGATGGGGATGAATATGAAATTGAAAGCGATGTAGCCATTACATTGCAACAACAAGGATATGGAGAGCTTAATTTGAACGATCCAATTCATTTGAAAAGAAATGAGTTTTTACAATTTTTGATTCATCAACATCTTCCCAAGTTTTTAATGTCTACATCAACATCAACAAATGAGACATCTTCAAGTGAGGACACTTTTAAAATACCTTTGAGTGATGCTGAAGATTTCATGAGCGATCATGAGTTTTCGAATGAACATGTAATTTTCAAAGACAATTTTCCGGTACCAACAGAAGCAGTCACTCCTGCAAATTTGGGAATAGACACGGTAAAAGGTGTGAGCTTGAAAGGAATTCTTAAAGTTATGGAAAATAACGAGATTGTGAAAAAAGAAATTTTTGACCTCTACGAACAATTATTTCCAACTTTGGAGTCATTCATCAAATTTTTGATATCACAAAAAGACCAAGAAATACGAAACCAATTTCTAAAATACTTGTTAGAAAATTATATTTGTGATCTTGATCGATATTCCATGTACAAATCATTACATTCTTACATTGACCTTTCAAATAGTTTGGAAATGGAGACTTTGCAGCGAATACTTTTTGAAAAAAGCTACACGTGTGACAGATTGGAGTTATCCAAATGCATTTTCCACATGGGACGAATTTTTAAGGACATTCGATGGCGCTTTTACAGTAGAGCCCAATAATGAGCATACCATTTCAGAAACGACGAAAAGTACCAACTTGTCGTACAAAGAGAGACCATTCAATATTTCGAAATGCATCGGACCCATTAGGCCTCCCCTTGTACTATTTTTCAATCATCCAAAAGTCATTGCGGAGCATTTAACAGTCATGGATGCTCTTCTATTTAGAAATGTAAATACTCATAAGGACCTTACAATGGAACGATACACTTGCTTGAATGGCCAATCTGCCCCTCTTCACAAACACGAGTCCTCAAGATATTCGGCGACCTCGTGTCCATCTCTTTCACTGTACATTGAATTTTTCAACAAGCTTGGAATTTTTACAAAATTTTGTATATTTTACAAGGATTTAACCATTGATCAAAGAGCAACATGCATTGAAAGATTAATCATCATTTGTGAACATTTAGAAAGGCTTGGAAATTACAATAGTTTGATGGCCATTTACTCTGCGTTGACCAGTCAACCAGTGTGTAGAATGAAAAACGTTTGGGACAAAGTGAGTGAATCATCACAAAATTATATTCGACATTTGGAATATATATTTATGATAAGGAAAAAGTTTGAGAATTTAAGACGAGCTCAATTCACCAGACAACCTCCAATCATTCCATATTTTGGAATTTTCATGACAGAAATGACACAAGTAGAATCCATTCACAACACATATCTCGACAGCCTCTTTCCAACACATGTGAACATGGCTAAATTGCATCAAATTTACAAAATACATCAACAAATTGAGACTTGTCAATTACATGCTAGAGAATATTTGACACATATCCCTCTCAACACCAATTTATTCAACCAACTGCATGATGAAATTATTGGCTTTGACATTTTCCGATTAGAGTTGGTAATATCCACGCCTAGAGATGGCAAGACTCCTGCTCGTTCGATGAGTATTGACAGCACTTCGTCCACAGGTACTGATGGTGCACTTACACCTCGATTGACCGTTTTTACTGAGAGTAATGGCCATTCCGCTGTGATCACAAATGAAACCTCGAGTCTTTTGACCGTTCCAACCTATGAGGATTCGTCTCCACAAACTACTCCTCGAGGAGGAAAAAGAAAGAACCTTGCTGAGGTTGCCGATAAGGAATTTTCAACTCAATCACTATTGATTAATCCAAAATCTAGATCAAATTCCAATAATGCGACAAGTTTTTTTGGAGGACTTCTTGAAAGACTTTCTCCAAAGAGATTAAGTTTCCCCATGTCACCAACAAGCAACAGCCATCACCAAAACAATTTAGATGCATCCTTCACAGCTGGAAACACGCTGATTGTATCACCACGAGCGAAGAAATTTTGTGACAGCGAGCCAACGCTTTCACCAAGAATGCGAGATATTAGAAATCTAGCTGATTGCATAAAGTGAGAAATAACAAAATAATAATTTCTATAATAACAGTAATATAATACAATATTGACCTTTAACTTTGTGTTTCACCTATTGTGTTGTCAATTTGTTTGGGGCTTTCAAAAAAACCAAGCTACCCTCTGGCGAATTTTCATGAAAGGAATGACAATCTTATGTGACTCATTCTGTCTGTTCAGTTTCACAAACTAACAACTCTCCAGTCAACTCATTCACACACAAACCAAATGGAATATATTTGAAGCGGAAAGATGGAGTGGACTCTGAACCAATGGTAGCAATTTGTTCAAAGGTAACCAAAGAGAATATTTTGAGACACCTTTTCTCACTATCACACAAGACAAAAGTTCTGTTGTTGGTATCAACTGTCAACAGTTCAAAATTATAACCATTTTCACCAGTTTCTTTCTCCACAAGAGTTTTACACTTCGTCCAATGGACAACACCCGCTTCATTGGGAGTTTTATCTTCTCGGAATAAGTAAATCGATGTATCAGCACAACTAACAATTAAATATTCTTCGTTAGGAGAAAATGCAACTCCTAATGGTTCTTCGATCGAAAATTTTTGGATCGATTGACCTGTTTGTAAATTTAAAATACAAATTACTTTGCTCCTAGATCCAGCATCACTAACAAACACTTGTCTTCTGGAATATGAAATTGCAATTCCTTGTGCCCACGAACAATCTTCATTTTTCCAAATGTAATTTGCCTCATCTCTAACAGTTAGTAATGTCTTTAAATCATATTTATAAACATAGCTTGAGCAACCAAATATCAATGCATCATTATGTCGCATGTCATAATTTTCCTCAACACACATAAACCGCATATATTGATCTGGAGCTTTGATTTTGAATTTGTATTCTTTTGTTTCAAGATCAAATACCTCAATACAATAATGGTTGAAATCGCTCACTAAAATGCATTTTAAATTGTAGGATATTTTGACATCATAGAGATCTGACACATAATATTCTTCATTATATACGGAATGATAGATATTCTTCAACAAATCAGGACTGAACAGAAATACATCTTTGGGATCCATTGAAAAAGACTTGTTCCTCCGAACCTTGTTTGTTCTCATTTTCTGTTGCAATAATTTCATCAAGAAATATAAATCATCATCATGGAATTCATTTTCCGAATAAATATTTGGACGTTTGAATGAATTGTCTGATGTTTTTGTAAGGGTGATTTCCTTCTTGGATATCGAGGATGATGATGAGGGAGTGTTCAAATCTGCAAGTTGAAGAAAAACGTGGTCCTCCGAAAACATTTTTTTCTTATTTTAAATTGAAGAAAACACAAACAAGATTTAAGGAGATTTGAGGATCGAGTAATCCAAGAATCAGTTCAGATGCTCACTGCTCACTCGAGGTTGAATTCGTTCCAACAACAAGTAAGGGAAAACGTTCATAACTTTTATCTCCATGAAATGTTGCCACACGGGATGAATGTAGGGTCGATCCCGACAAGGTTGAATTATCTGCACCCAAAAAAGGCCATTGTTTCTACTTTCGGTTGATCATAATCCGTTCTCTTCGTCAAAATAATTGGATCAGCAGGTTTGGAATGAGCATTGGACGAGATTGAAGACACTCATCCCTTCAAACCGTTAACGAATCTTGATGATTCGATCCTTTGCAAAGTGGCTAGATAAAAATATTGTTCAAAATTTTTTCAAATTCAAAAAAAATACCTTCACTCCTTCACCATGAGCTACATACACCCACCAGAACCTCCGCCCTACAGCAGCACCCACATGGCAACAGCTTCTAACGGTTTTTACAACGTTCCTTCATCCGCTCCAACCACACACGGTATGAGTCCAATGATGATGAGCAGCAATTTTGGTAGAGCCAAGCTTCACTCACCTGATGTTGTGCAGGAATTAATCATGAGTTTTGTTCGGCAACAACAGGATAGGCAAGCAGAGGAGGAAAAGCCTGTGACTGCCAATCCTATGGAGATACTTTATACCTTCATGTCATACTTTAACTCTTGGAAGTTGCAAAATACAACTTCATTGCCCACTACTGTTGTTCCTCATAGCAGCAGTGACATATCAAAGGCAGACAAGGTGGACTTGTTGAGCGATGAGGATGTTGTGAATTGTTTTGTAATTATCATGCACTGTATTGTTAGGGACAGGTACACAGACCCTTCTCTTTTTTCAGGTTACATCAAACAATCGATTGACTCGATTGTTCAAATTAGCAGACTACAATCTGTGCGTTATTGAATTCAGAAGAAGTGTCGAGTTAGAAGATCCCTGTTTTATATTTGTAACATTACGAGATGATGACTATGACCACCACTAATGCTTTTTCAACAGCACATCATCTCTGTATCAATAGCGACAACATTATTTATTAATTTGAATGAATCTGTCAAAGAATGTCCGCCAAATACCACACAAACAAGAAGTGATTTGGTGTATTCATTGATCAATGAAACAATTTCACTTTCACATCATTGTTTGTTAGCTTTTGTCGACGATTGGTTGTAAATTGTCGCATCATTGGTTGTTGTTATGGTGGTCAGATTTTGCCTGCTCGCGGCTACGAGTAAATGTAGGACTCATACAGGAGTTGATTATTATCATCATGAATGCTCTCAATGGTTCCCACTCGTGATGCCGTTTCAGCACTACTAAGAGCTAGTGTTACTTCGCTGAATGCAATTCGAATGAACGTTCTTTGCAGTTTGAAACTGGCATTACGGTCAAAGTTACCATCTGCAATGGTGTCTGTAAAATTGTCTTGGTTGGGAGTATGATGTTGCTGCCGACTATTTTCATCATCGCTAAAGAGAGAAGATGAACTTTCTGACCTCATTGACCCCACAAAATGGTCGTACGCAATGTGTTTGTGTTCCGACTCTTGCGGTGATGAATCCATGTGCACATGATGATGACTATAAAGGGTTGATGATGTTTTGGTTGGTACCATGTGTGATGTAGTTTGTGGTCTTGCTGAGCGTGAAGGTTGTTGAGGTGTGTCCACGTATCTCCTCATGCCTACTTTTCCATTCACATGCTGCAGCAAACACATGAGGGAAGTTGCGACAACAGCAACTAGCAAGGAGAGTCTTTTGGTCATCATTTGATGGGAGCTATGATGGTCGTGTTTCCTCCTGCTTGACATCGTTAAAATCGAACTTTGGGTAAGAAAGAATGCGTCGTCGTTGTTGATCTTGAGTGTTGACATTAACAACAACAGTTCAATGTTGTCTTATTTTAATTTCATCCAACTCGTCCCTAGTGATGATGTCAATTCATTTCAATTCGCACGGCCGGTGAAATACAACTAGCACTTCTCTCTTGTGAGAATCTTGTTTCTTGAGGTTGCTTTGTCATCATGGCACAAACATGACGTCATGTTATGTTAAAAATAAATGTGCAGGAGGAGATCTTTGATATCACTCTTTGAGAGGAAAGATGTTCAGACCCTAATTGTACGTGTCATCATGCCTTTAACACGGGCAACTAGCTTCATTTCTAATGAATCATACAAATAATTTCTTGAAGAGAACAAATAAGAATTAAGGTCATGTTGTAATGTCTTTAAAAAATCTGTCTCTTATCTAAGAATATCTTTAACAAAAAAAATATTTCGATTTCTCAACATCAAGCGTGATCAAGAGACATACAAGATGGCGAATGTGAATATTGATTGCGTGATTTGTAATGAAATTGTCAAGTGCAACCGAGAATGTAAAAGTTGTGGTGCTTTGTATTGTTATGATTGCATTAAACAGTGGATAGATCGCTCGGGATCATGTCCACATTGTAGAAAGACTTTTCTCATGCTCCGAGATTTGAATGATGATTCATCCTTTCTTCATAACCGATTTGTCGAAAAATTGGCTGATGATTCCGAAGTTGATTGTCCAAATATGTGTTCTCAAGGAAAAGTGAAGAGAGGTAATTTAAAAGAACATTTGGAGAAGTTTTGTGAGAATATCATTCGACCCTGTGCAATGAAAAAGTTCGGATGTAACTTTGAGGGTAATTTTAATCAATTACAAAATCACAAAAACGAATGTGCATATATAAAGTTGGCAGGTGTTCTGGAATCGTATGAAAATACAATTACAGATTTGAGAAGAAAATGTGCAAACGCTCAACAGGGAGAAGAGTTCAAAATGAAAATATCGACATTGGAGCAAACTAACGAATTGTTAAGATTAGAAAATGACGAATTGAAAGAAAAAGTCAGAAAACTGCAGAAACAAGCTCAACATTCTTCGACACAACAGTCAAGCTCTTCACAGAACAATAATGCCAATACCAGCACATATCAAGATCGATCAAATCATCAACGACAGAACAACAGTTACAGTAATACTAATAATTATAATAATCAAAACAATTATCACAATAATAATTATTACAACAGCCATCATCAACATACGAATCATCATCCTCACACTCAGCCATCTTCTCATGCTTATACAAATACTAATAATTTTTCCCATAATCAAAATAGGTCAAATACAAGCGACGATCATTATCACAAATCTGGGGACAAGCACAACAGACGGAGTAGTAACAAGGATAATTGCAAACAGCAATGATTCATAAAAACGAATCAATGTGTAGTTTTTTTAATGTGATGTAAAACTGTCATGTTTTCTTTTTGTAAGCATCATCTTTTTATTGTTTTCTATCTTCGTCTTATTATCGATCTATTCTGTCCAACAGACAAAAATTCATAACAGGATTTTTGCATTTCATCTTGGCATTGAAAACGAAAAAAAGGTCAATTAAAAGTTTCATGCAGTACAGATATACGTAGCAGTTTGTTGGATAATCTTTTGGATAGGGATAGGCTAGTAATGCAAAGAATGAGTTCGTTGTCACTAAAAATTTGAGAAAATCCAATAAATAATCAGATTCTGTGTGTGTCCAATATTTTGCAATTTGTAAATATTCCTTAATATAACAGTGGAAGGTGCTTCCTGTGTCAATTTTCCAACTTGGAATACAGTTAAAGAGAGATTCAGCATGATCACGCCTCATACTGCTTTCACAAAACAACTCAACATTCATAAAATTATTGAAACATCTTTCCAAGTTTGCAGCTATTAAAAATACTTCAAAATTAAACGTGCAGTTCAAAAACGAAATAATGAATTTTTTAGAGGCGATTGTGTCCATCTCTGCTGGAAGTTGGAAAGTAAAAATTAATTGAGATAATTTTCGTTTGAAAGGAACTTCTTCGTCATTCACTATGACCTTCACTTCATGAAATCCAAAAACATCCACCATGACATCAACAAACTCTCCGCTGTTACCAAAATAAAATTTTCGATCCACTCTAATAATTGTATGAGAATTTGATGAGTAACTTTCCATAAGAGTTGTAATTGATTCCAAACACTTGGGCGAGATTAATTTAACAACTTGTTCAGAAATAATATAATAGAGCAATTTTAAATCATCAGCATCTAATGCCTTGTCCTCAATTTTCTTATTCACATGTTCCACCGTGGTTGGTTCTGATAGCACATGTTTAATAATCTTATATCGGAGAGAATTCTTTTTACGTTTCTCATCAATGGAAGTCGGATCTAACATGATCAATCCTCTAATCAATGCAGCAGTTACTTTCACCTTCATTGGACTTTTTGATCGTTTATGAATATAAATTTCATTATTCGTGATCATTTTGATGATACTTTTTGTTTTAGTCAAATGAACAAAAGTGCGCGTGTTGTTGAGATAAACGCTGGGATCCATTTTTTAGTTGATTTTGAATTTTTTTTAAAGCGAAACAAAATCCCTTAATCATGTCATCTCTTTGTGACAACGAAGAAATTGGTTCGATTGAGAGAAATGCCTCATTCTCAGAAAAGAGGGAGACACTCCATTGTTGCATTTATGTGTGTTAAATTGTTGAAACATGGGAGGATGCACATTATGAGCAACAAGTTGGAGGTTCCACTGCATATAAAGATGACTTGATATGGTTTGGTTTGACACGATGACACGTCAAACGAGTCATTCGAGATCTCAAATACTTTTTTAATGCTCACACATGTGAGAGCGAGTAAATTAAACAAAATCTTTCCAATAGCACGAATAATGAAAATTTCATCATGAAAGATGATTTGTTAATTCATGCTTAAATCTTACTATCTCTGTAACGTTCATGATATTCCTGAACATAGTATGTTTCATCTGTCTGCTCATCCTTAGCTCTAAAGGTTGTCATTGAATGAGCTTCACTCTCATCCACATTAATATATCGATTGACGCAATTTCCAAAGCAACACAAAAACATGCCCAATGTGAACACTACGAGAAGGTGGCCTTGCAAAAAGCGAAAGAACATTCGAGAACCAGAGGCTGAGAACTTCACTTTGAGTTTTTCACTCCCAAATTCAGGTTTGGTTTTTGCTGAAGAAAAAGATCCCAATCCTACAAACTCCATTTGAGGCATGACCTGTTGATAATAGAAACTCTTAATCCATGGCTCTGCTAAACCGAAAAGAAAAGTTACTGAGAGTAAACGGCAAATCCATGTGATGGCTTCAGTGAAAAATCCAGGATAGGTACTAAAGATTTTGAATTGACCTTTTCCGCTGTCATTGGGGTGCCAAACGATGTTGGTCTCTTCGTTCGAATCGACAACTTCTCCCCATGAAATTCTTCTGTCCAACTCACTATAATAAAAGAGATGCATCATGCCACTCAAGTACCACAACCCAAAAGTACATTGATTAATCAAGTTATGAACCACACAAAGGATCGGCACCTTCATAAATGGGTCGTTCATATCAAACTCTAATCTTCTACCTGCAATGATCATTGATTTGACTTGGGATCGGTACATGCTGAGAACAACAATAGCCTCCACCATTCCAAAAGTGAGCTTACTCAAAATTCAAACAAAAATTCCCCACAGACAATGAGGGCCAGTTCCAAAATAGTGAAAGGTCGGTTGTTGTCCTTTTGCAAGACAAGGAATTGATTGTTCCGAATGAGTATTCGAGTTAGATGGAGTGGGATGGTCGCGTGATAATTCATCCTTTAAAGAATTTTCGCTGGGCTTTTCAAAGCGATTGGAGCTGGTAGGTTGGAAAGAACTCTGAAAAGATACTTGCTCTTCCTGATGGTGTTCTATTAAGGTGCCATAATTATGGTTGTTGCAAGGGATCTGACTTCTCGCAAGTGAAGGAGGAGAAGTGGAGCTCTGATGATGATGATACGACTGCAAGGTGCGATCGGGGCGATGCATGAGCAATTTTTTGAGGAACTTTGTGTGTGGTTTGTGATGAAAGAACGTTGTGGAAGTTGCAGTTGGTGACCCTAAAGTGAGATGAACGGTTCATGAAATGGAAGCACTTTCTCCAAGTTCGTCCCGCATGTCCCTTTAGATCTGCAATCACAGGAGTTGGATAACATGTATGGCGAGCAATGATATATTTTGTCTGACCCACTCTTTTGGGAGACATTCTCCCTTCATATAATCTCTCTCCGTCATGACTCTTGCATGATGATGACAAACCCTCATCAATCAATGCTCGCTTTTCATTTGATGGACCATCGCGAGTGTGTTCTGTCACCCATTCAAAGTTTCAAACTTTGTCAATCTCTCTCTTCAGGGTGTTCATCAAAGTCTCTTTCTCAATCAACATGAAATCTCTTTCTTCTGGCTTATCATCTATGAAGACTCCTCAATCTCCCTCGAGAAGAAGAAGAGAGAAAAAAATAGAACACGCTGCTACAGGAGAAGCGGCAAAAAAGTTTGAAACAACCACACTACGGGAAAACCCAAGAACAACATTCCGAGAGCCTCATTGAGCCTCATCATCTTTTTCAATTCGTTGAAGAGAAGGCTTTGATGAGTAATAATCAACAAAATCATATTCATTATATATATATTGGAAAACTAAACCTATCACCACCAGTATCAGTGTCTTCCTGGGCATCAACTTTAGATGCAAGCACAAAGTCTAATGAGGGTACACTCTTCTCCGATTCGATCAGGAAATAGTAACCACGGAACTCAACACCATCAGGGAGAGTTGAAGGATGCCATATGTTTAGAGGAAGAGAGATTATTCTGGATCTCTTTGAGGAGGATGCCCTTGTCTTTTGAAAATCCATCCTCTATATTTGTTTTTCTTGACGATCAATATATCTATGAACCATTTTGTCATGATTTTGGACCTGTAAATATTGGATATACCATTAAATTGTGTAGACATGTCGATCATTTATTGAAGGTGAGTGGAGGTGATTTAATAATTGAGGTTTTGCTATTTACTGTCGATGAACTGTCTCAACTTATTATTAATAACGTCAAAGACCACTGCGAAGAAAATATATCTAGTCACAAGTTTTGATAGCCAAAAGAGAGCTAATGGAGCATTCTTGGCAGTTGCCTACATGCTCATTACTCATCAAAAATCGCCTGAAGAGGCTTGCAGACCCTTTAACGCTGTTTACCCTCCTATCATTACCTTCCGAGACGCTTCTCAATGTATGTTGTAGTGAATCGTTCAACCTTCAAGTATCAATTCATTCGTTTTGATCACAGCTTTGTCAACATTTAATTTAACCCTATTAGATTGTTGCAAAGGATTGGCAAAAGCCCTCTCCTTAAATTTCCTAAATTATGAATGCTTTGACACTGAGGAATATCTCAAACTTGAGAAGGTGGAGAACGGAGACATTAATTGGGTAGTTCCAGGTAAATTCATTGCATTTTCTTCCCCGTCAAACAGAAGAATTACAAGTGATGGATTTGTTCACTTGACTCCCGATGATTATATCGTTCCATTCAAGCAATGGAAAGTAACAGCAGTGATTCGCCTTAATCGACCTCTATACGATCGAAAGAGATTTGTAAGCGCAGGAATCAATCACTATGATCTCTACTTCCCAGATGGAAGCACACCTTCTGAAGAAATTGTCAAAAACTTCTTGAAAATATGTGAAGAAGAAGGAGTTGTGGCTGTTCATTGTAAGGCTGGTTTGGGACGAACAGGAACCATGATTGCTCTTTACATGATGAAGCATTACAGATTTACAGCAACTGAGGCAATTGCATGGCTTCGAATTTGTCGACCAGGAATGGTTATTGGTGTTCAACAGCATTACCTACAGGAAAAGCAGAACAAAATGTGGAACGAGGGAGAACAATTTCCAAAAGCAATATCGACTTTGCACACTCTCCAAGAAACCCTCTATCCTCTGAAAACAGTGTCGCTTAATGTTGCTTTTGAAAAAACAAGGTCCGAACGATTTTTAGAACATCATTCAGCTAAACCCCAGCTCCCCCAAAAACCAAAGACTGCTTACACTCTTCCAATAGAGCAAATTAGAAAAGCACAAAATGATGAAAGAGCTCTGAAATCATCAAGAAGCCATCCCCCTGAAACAAGTGAACCATCTCCACTCACACCAAAGCGTTTGCAATTGTCACAGTCCAAAGCAAGTTCGACACCTCCTACTCCTAAAGAGCCAGCAACACCTCCTTCGAAAAGAACAGAAAATGAGTCGCTATTGGACTCTGTGAAAGATTCACCAATAGCTCCTATCAACATTAGATGTAAGTATAGTAATAATCCAACCGAAACTCACCTTTTGCATTCTAATTTTCAATTATGCCACTACAGACGAAAAAAGATCAAAAGATTCAAAAAGTAATACTAGATTAAGTCCAAGCTCAAGGTCTACAACAGTTAAACCAATGACCACTAAGGGTATAGGAAGAATATTGCAGAGTCAATCATTGAGAGAAAAGGTTCAAAGATCCCTCACACCTCCAAAAAACTTTTTCAAAACATACAACCATCTTGCAAACAATAATGTGACTAGCTCTCTAAATCTTTCTGGAGATAGTGCAAGTGCATTGCAAATTCCTCTCAAAAAAACTCATCATATCGAAGCGTTCAACCACAAATTCGAGAGAAATCCTCGAGACAATTTCCTACTTGTATCTTCTCATGATGTTGAACGAGGAACAAACAAGTACCTGTGATAAAATGTTAATAAATTGTTTTGTTGTTATTCGAAATTGAAGAGTTCAAAATTGGTTACCTAACCAGGTCAATTAAAACAAACTGGAAACAGATTCCTCATTATGAACACGTCTGATTGCTTCTCCAACCAACTCACTCACACAGACTTGAATAATCTTTGGGTGTTGCTTTTCCGGAGCAAGTGGAACAGTGTTTGTGACAATAACCTTTTCAATGACGCTGTCTTGAATTCTTTGAACTCCTGTTCCGTTGAATAATCCATGAGTAGCACAAGCAAAGATTCTCTTAGCACCGTTATCCTTCAAAATTTGAGCACACATGACCAAAGTACCGGCAGTATCAATCATATCGTCCACAATCACGCAATGTTTGCCTTCAACATTACCAACTAGCTCCATGGTTGCCACCTTATTGGCCTCTAGTCTCTTCTTGTTCATAACAGCCATGCTAGCTTGAATTTTTGGATCCAATGTGACCAATGCAGTTCTGAAATTGTCAGCACGCTCAGCACCACCTTAATAAGCGTTCAGAAATTTTAGAAAAAATTACTATTATGAATATTTCACTTACCAGCATCAGGTGAAACGACAACCAATCCCTTGTAATCACTCTCATTCTTTAATCCTTCATTCAAAATAATTTGATGATGGAATGCATGCACAAGAACAGGCTTGGCATGAAGATTATCAACTGGAATATTAAAGAAGCCTTGAATTTGTCCACAGTGCAAGTCAACAGACAATACACGATCTACACCAGATGATTCTAACAGCCTAGAAACAAGAGCAGCGGAAATTGGAACTCTTGGTTTGGTCTTTCTGTCTTGTCTGGCATAACCGTAATATGGAACAACAGCAGTGATTCTATTGCAACTGGCTCTCTTCAATGCATCCACAATGAGACACAATTCCATAAAGTTGTCATTGACTGGAGTGCAAGTAGATTGGATGACATAAACATCTGTTTCAAAGTGACAAAAATCACATTAAATTGTGTGTATCCATTGAATTGTTTTGTCCAAATAAATGATTTGTTGGGATGATTATCAGAAATAAAAATGACACAATGCCATTAGAAATTCATTCCATAAACGGAATTATGATATCGCAGCATACATACCACTCTATATCATCATCATTTTTCATCATCAGAAGGCATCAATCATTGAGAAATACTTACTCCTCTGACATTTTCCATAATTTGAACTCCAATTTCACTATCTGCAAACTTGTAAATTTTAGTTTCAGTGAGGTTAATTTGCAAGAATTCAGCAACCTTTTTACTGAATGTGCATTATACATCATCATCGGACGGACATGATGATTATCCTCATACGAAATGAGGAGAAAAAGCAAACAAGAAACCTACGCTAATTCAACATTGCTAGTTCCTCCGACAATTTTCAAATTAAAGCCCATTTCTTCAAGAAGAGAGAGAGTTCGTTGTGGAGTGAGAGAGTGAGTTTTTTGACAAAAATGGCCAAATAGTTCTTTGGATATTTTTTTCAAAAATAAATTAAATCATCGCTTAATTTCAAGTACCCACCACCACACATTGAATTGGCAATTACGACCGACCCTAGTAGGAACCATGGCTCTCATTAAGGTTGGTTCATCATTTCTCATCATGAAAACCTTGGTGGGCGAGTTCTCATCCTCTCTTCAGTAAAACATATTTCGTTCGCTCAAGTTCCAAAGTTCAATTTCTTAAAAAAAATAAGCAATCAAAAACCTCTTCTCCTCTCTTCTTCGTTGCAGCCGCAACTTTGGAAAGCTTTTAACGAAGAGAATAATTCATTCAATGATGATGGCGTCGGAACACCCAAAAGGCTTCTCGGGAGAGTTCAACATCATTTTCTCTCATACGTTTGAAGTTCAGCCTGTTACGATGGATGATTTATCGACATATGCTAAACGTCCGTATCAGGTTGCGTTGATGTGTAGGCATGAATTTGTTTGTTTTGCTGATACTCGAATTGATATTTATCATGTAAAGGATCAACAGTTCGAAAAAGTGAGATCATTTCAGCGAACAAATCAGGAGGGAGCAATATTTTCGACCACGTACTGCAAAAAGGATCATTCATGTATCTATTTATTGAAAACACAGTGCGGAACTCCTGAAACGAAAATTTTGAAATTAGACCTTCAAAATGGAGCAGTGAAGTGGTCCACAAGTCTCACCCCACACAAAAAAGACGCGTACAAAAATTTTCACAATTTTGTAATAGATTCAAGAGGAATTATTTATCTTGGAGATCAAACAGAGCAAAAAATTATTTTGATTTGTAGCGAAAGTGGTCAAATTATTGAAAAGATGGGAAGAAATTGTAAAACATCTTTCGAGAGAGAGGTCAACTTTTTTTACTTAACAATGGATAGGAATGATAACCTGATGATATCATGTTACGACAAATATTGGTCGTCCATTATCAAAGTGTTCACAAGAAATTTGAAGTATTTGAAAACTGTCACAATTCCCAACTATTGCTTTTCATGTCCAATCATATATGATCCACTCACCGATGGTTACATTTTTCGATCACATACTGGTATTGCTTACTCTTCGAAAGATTTTAGCACGATATCACAATCGGTCACCATTCCTCATGTCTATTCTTTGTCCAATGGAGTTCTGTACTGTTATGACTCGAATTTGGGGAAGGTCACTTGTTTTGATTAAGCATTTTTGAACAAAAGATATACGTCGTCACATTTAAGCGACAACAGAATTAATCCATTAATTGAAGTTTGACCCAACAAAGTCCGACCTTTTCTTCAGTGACGAACAAGACTGCTTTCACATCATGATAATAATTTTTTATTGGTAACAAAGCTTTAGAAACCATTGGCATACTTGTTAAGGATGGCATTTCTCTCAGCATCCTTGTATTGAGGTGGATAGTGCATCTCTAAAAAGATAAAAAGATTAACAATCACCATAAAAATCATAAAACTGAATACTTACTTCCCGAATGGCAAAACCTCTTTGTATGTCCCATGTTGTTACCATAGGGCAAAGCCGTTCGTTCATATTCAACAGTACCATCATTTGGCCATTTCAAAATGCTTTGAGTTGCGAGTGAACACCATGACCAATCCTTGTATTGTGTTGTGTAAAAGTAAACCTTTTGTTGGGCTGCTGGTGGAATGTTGTTGAGCCAATTGGCGGCACCTGTGATTGTGTCAAATTCAATGCATAAAGAAAATAAAACAAATGGTCATGCCAGACATTAAGGTGTCACTGAATCACTTACCTTCAACTGTCAAATCCATATTTTTACCACATCCAATCTTGAAGAACTTTCCAAACTCAGCCACACTACCTGCAAGTGAAGTTCCACGATAAGGTGATCCAACACTCTGAATGAGTCGAACACCTGGTGGTGCCCTGTCAGCATTTGACCAGTAGTACGTCAGCAGATGCAATGAAGCCAATCCACCTTGACTGTGCGCAACAATAGCAAATGATTCAAATTCTTTGCCTAAATCCCAAATCAATTGAGCAAACTTGTCATTGGAACGACTTTGGTGAGGATCCGAGAATTCAACAGCATTTTGGAAATGACTCAATGGGAAGACTTCTCCTTTGGAACAATAGCCATGAACTAGTAACACCTTATGTGAAGATGCAGTCGCAGAGGCCATATTCTCACCACTTCTCATCATGAATTCAACAGGACGTTTACCCATGGTCATGGTCTCTGTTACTTCACCATTGAACTTGAAGGTTGTTTGAGTGAGATTTCTTGCAAAGGCGTGAACTATTGTTTGATTGGTATTTTTAGCATGGACAACCCTCGTCAACGAATCCACAAAAAGGTGATGAGTTTCAACTTGCAAAATTTCTGGAACATGTGTAATGAGAGCTGACGTGTCAACATCTCTAATGTACGCATTCTTTAAAACCAATGGAAGTTTGGCGTTTGCTTTCGATAACCAAGTCATGGACATTTGGAGTGGAAGAGTAGCAATATTGTCGTCTTGTTCAGAGGCCGTGGCAACTGTCATTCCCATCACCCAACAAACTGGAACAAGTGTCGATTCGTCTTCTTCACTATAAGCCCATACTTCAGTATAGGCTTTAAATTTCTTATTGAAAACCTTGTCGACATGGTTTGGATCCACCTCAACTTGGAGTTGAATCGTGAGCATTTCATCAAGTTGTGTAAATGAAGCTCTTGTGCCACTTGTTAATAACTTCATACGTTCGTCAACGACAAAGACAGTGTGTTGAGTCGTTCTCATAAAAGCTAATTGATTCGTATTGGAAGCTCCAACCAATTTGCTTGCATTGACATTTTGGTACTTGGTATTCATGAGAGTCTCTCCAACAATACCCTTCACTGTCACACGGAAGGAGAAGAATCCTGGCTCTGTAGCTTCTATTTGTGCAGAAAACACGCCATCCACTTCTTCCGTACTTGCCATACTTGCATTTGGATTGGCAAGCAATAAGGTCGCTTGGTCTTGCATGGGCACAACAAACTCGTCACCGTCAGGTTCCTCAATCTCCATCACTGCTTCAATTTGTGTAAACTTTTTGGTTGGAATTGCTCGAGGGATCATGTCCAAATTACTTGCTCTCAACAAGGCATGTTCTTTCTCAACCACGCGTGTGGTGAAGCCAATTTTCTCTCCAACAGATAATCGATAGGTATTAAGTTGAGAATGAATAGAAAGAGGACTAGTGCAGTAAGCCAAAAGGAATGCTTGTGCCTCTCCATTCAAGAGTTTTTCAGCAAACTCTGGATCTGTTTGTCTAATTTCCTCAACAGCTTCGTGTTCAATAGACACTTCCACAAGCCAATCACCAGCTTTCACTTGATTTCTATTGTTGAATACAAATGTCTTGGTTGGAATACTATTTTTATCTGGGACCAATCCAATCCATGAATGGTATACTGCATTCTTGTTTTGAAGGGATTGCAACATACTTTCCTTTCGATTCAAATCATCCTCCATAGGGTCAGTAGCATGTTCATTCACCACGAAATCTTCAATATTCAACACTTCAAGATTCATCTTTTGTGGATATTTGCTCACAATAGAGAGTGTCACATTGTCAATGGTATCAATGGGAATGTATTGTCTCCATGTCAGACGTCTCGAGGAAGAGCTAGAAGCAGTGTTAGCATCAGATGGAACTTGTTCTTCATTCTTTGAGCTAAATTGAATATCCATCACATAACTATCTGAAGTAATGGCTGCTCTTGAAGTGGGAGGTAACGCAAAATTATTAAACTCCTCAGGAGGTCCCTGTAAATGTTTGAAAAACTTTTCTGGAATGATCTCATCAGCGCTCACCTTGATGAATGCTGTTGCTGCGAGCATGATCATCATGAATACAAAGACCAAACAGGTCAGAAGCTTTTTTGAATTCCACATGGTTGGAATAGTATTGGATTAAAGTTTGTTTTTTTTTGTCTTTGGAGTTAACCGTTTGAGGGACTCCTTAAATATTATTTTGAGAAGAAGGTGCAGTGATCGAATCTCTCCACTTTGAGATTCATGAATTCCCTCATGACGGAAAGAAGGTTCCAAAATCATTGGATTACAAAACGGAGAAATCATGAACGCCGTTGAGTTCGTTGAGACTCTCATCAGAATTCATGAACGTCATCAACCTTCTCAAAGTTCCATTTACGTCAGCGGATGAATATTTTGAGATTCTACTCAATTACTCACCCGTCTCAATTATTTGCCACCGGAGAATAAACCATTTTGTTTATGTCTTGCATCTCACACTCTCATTCCAAAAATTTTGAACGCCACGTCAAATGTTTCCCATTTCTCGAATTTCAAAAAATTCCAAAAAAATTTCTTGCTGAATAACATGAACCCACAGCAACCACCACCAACACCTCCAACCGACCCTTCCCAACTCCCATCTTTGGGAACGATCAAAATTCCAAGAAGACAACCAACCACAACACCTCCTCCTTCTTCTTCTTCATCATTCTTGGAACCACAACAACAACCACCAACTTGGAATAGTTCCACCACTGTTCCAACAAGCTCTACTTCTTCTTTTCATCCCCCACCACCACAACAACAACATAGAAGAAGAAGATCAGAGGGAGTGGAACGATCATCTTCTGTTGTGGATCCTCGTACGTACCATTATTCCACCACCATCACCGTCACAATACCACGAGCGAAGGAGTGATCATCATCATCATGGATCATCCTCTCAAAGAGGTTCTTCTTCTCATGATCAAAGACCTTACAGAACGAGCTCTTATGAAGAAGAGAAAAAACCAAAAGAGACGTTGAATCAAGTTTCCATCGCAGATCAGGAGGAGGACAACAAAAGTGTCCTTTCAATGAGGAAGAGGAGAAGAAGGAATTGAATGTTTCTCCTCGTCGTCCTGGCAGTGGTGGTGTTGGTAGTAGTAGTAGTTCTTCACACGAATCGAAAAGACCTCAACAACAACAACAGTCAGAGGAAACTCTTGAACGCCGTTCTCAGAAACATCCAAAAGCTTCCTCTTCAAGCTGTTCGACTGAACCTCTTTTTGCAATGGAATCTAATTATTACCAAATTCGTCAATCCAAAATTGGTACTGGTTTGATCTTGTATCAGATGAGTGTCAAAAAGTTGAACGATACACAGTTTGGAGTTGGTGGCAATGTTGAAGAAAGTAATCCCTATCTATTGAATGGTCTCTTTCGACAAGTCGTCAAGAACAAGAAGGAACAAGGTTCTCTTTTTCCATTGCTTTCTGGAAAAGTCATTATTGCAAATAAGGCATTGATTGAAAAAGAGACCTCTTTCACAACGACAGTGAAAACAAGAAAAAAGAATCGAGAAACACAGGAATTCTATGAAGTGGAATATCAAGTCACCCTTCATGAGATCAATCCTTCGCCACATTTGACAGTTTTAGCACAAGCATTGTCACTTCTTTTTCAATTTGCAGCTCAATAAGGAATGGGAATAATCTCTTTTGGTAATACTCTGTGTTTCAAAGATCCAGAAAAATCATCGAGTAACATCTCAAGAGACTATCAAATCTATAGAGGATTCAATTATGCGTTGAATGCCTTGAAAGCAATCAGAGAGCGACAAGCGGCGACTTATTTCTCATTGTCGTTCAAACAAAAAGTCGTGGCTCGTGAAAACTTGTGGAAAATCATTCAAACTATGAAAAAGACAGTTCATGACATTCAGAAGGAGCTTATTGGAAGAAGTATTCAGTACAAAGGAAAATCCTTTGTCATTAGAGACATTGATTTTGGTAAAAATCCAACTTCAACCTTTAAGAGAAAGGACAAGGAGATCTCCTATCTTGACCATGCAGAAGAAAGATATGGAAAAACAGAGGATCCAATTGATGTGAAACAACCCATGGTCAAAGTGATTTACAAATTCAAAAATCAAAAGAAGGAAATCAATTACTTGATTCCACAATAGTGTTATTTGACAGGTGCCAAGAAAAAAGAGGTTATCAAAGATTTGAATTGTTTTTCATGGAGCCAAAAGTCGGATACCATTAAGAATATTGTTCAAAACTTTGCTTCTTCCAAGAGTGAGGCAGGAAGATTTTTACAGGAAAATGCAGGAATTACAATTTCTGAACGTCGATTACAAGTGACAGGTGTACCTCTCACCATAACCCTAAGAAAGTCGACCTTCCGAATGCTGATAACAAGTTGAAAGAGTTTGATTATGTGGTTGTTGCTGCCAATGAAAGGATTGTGAGAGACTTGAGATTTCCAGGAGCCAAAAAGGAGTTTTATTACACAAGCACTCAAGCGATTGAGGAAATTGTTAACAAGCAATCAGGCAACTATAAGAGTCACAAATGAATCATTGTTCTTCCAGGCAGTGATTCCAAAGTATACAACACCGTCAAAGAGATACTCATCTCGAAAGGTGTCACCTCTCAATGTATACTATGGACAGGAAAGACAAGAGAAAAAGTAACTGCCATCCGAAAACAAGTCTTGAGCAAATCCAAAATTCCTCTTTGGAATCTACGTCATGATTTCCAAGGTGTGACAGTGTGTGGCATTTGCGTTGAAGGTAATGGAAGGACTAAAACTGGAGCTGTCGTCATGAGTGTGAATGAGGAATTAACTGAATACTGTTCGGACACCTTTCAGTGTGAAAAGAAGGATCTATTCCAATCTCTCACTCAATCCCTTCAAAATGTTAAGGAAAAGAGGGAACAGATCACAAAGAAAAATCAAGCGAACAGCAACATTATTATTTATGTCATGGGTTTGCAATATCTTTCAGAAGAACTTGCATTTGCGACATGGGAATTGATCTTTCCAAATCTTTGTGTCATTTTGGTCAACAAGGATACTTCGACAAGATTCTATCGAGACCACCTAAAAGTGGACTCATCTCTGCTTGTAAAAGATCTACAAAGAGAACATGTCAACGAGTTCTACTTGACGACAGTTTCGGATGCCAGTGAATTATGTCATTGTCCATAACAAAACTGTGTTCCATGAGAAAGATTACCTTGCTCATCTTACCAACAATCAAACCTTTCTGTACTTTAACTTTAGTAGACAAATAAGGTTACCAGCTTGTGTGATGTATGCCAAGAAAGCAGCAGAGATGAGAAACAAAACAGCCACCAGTGCAGAAGAAGCATTGTCAAATACTTTATATTTCTTGTAATATTCTTAAATAAATATATATTATTAAGGTAATTATTATTAATTAGTAACTTAAATGATTGGAGTTTCTGTGACACCATTGAACTCTATTCACCCCAAGAGAACTCCAATTGCTCAGTTCCGTGAAGTTTGAAGGAGGGATACACTGGAATTTTTACATTTGAGAAAGTAGCAATGTTTTTTCCTGACTTGTAAAAATTGAGCTCTTGCGTATCACAATCCAATACCATCACAATGGTGTCTCCATTAGAGAAGGATGCACCTTGCAGCTGTTCATACTTATTGGTTCCTTCCATAAATTGGTTCCAAATATATCCGTTTCCTGACAACAAATAGCTTCCATGAGAATCATAGGGTGATAAACCGAAATTGTGATCATCGGCAACGTCTCTCATGATGACTCCTAATCCAATCCACGAGATGAGAGAAATAATTTTAACTTTCCATTTGATAATGCCACTGTTATAAGTCGTACCCAATGGAGTGTTTACGAATACAGTCGTATAAGCGGATGCAGAGGTTTTCTTAATATTGTGTGCATCTACAATTTGAATATGTGATGTATCATACACAAACTCGGTAACTTTGTTTCGTACCAAAGCCACATCAGTGCTCTCTGAAAAATCAGAATATTCAATAGCTTCTCTTCCATGACACATAATTGAGGGATAAACAGGAAATTTGACATTGGTCAAGGTGGCTAGTTTTTTTGTCATGTTGTTCTTGTAGAATGAAATTTCTTTTGTGACACAATTCAATTCTACAATGATGGTATCTCCAACAGCAAAACTAGATCCTTCCACTTGTTTGTATTTGTTGGCACTGTCCATGTATTGGTCCCATACGTATCCATTATGTGAAAGCAAGTAGCTTGCATGTTGGTCATATGGTGAAAAGGTGAATTGATGTCGATCAACAATGCTGGAGTTTGTCACACCAACACCAAGCCATGAGTTGATTGAAATAACTTTGATTTTCCATCTGACAAGCTTTTGATGTTGTCCGATTAATAAGTTCACAAATGCAGTAGAGTAAGAATCTGCGACTGTTTTCCTCAAAATGTTTGAATTAATGTCAAAAACGTTTGGCTGTATGAGATACTTTGGAGCTCTATAATTCAAAACATTGTCATAACTGATAGGTTTGCTTGTAAGGCTCGCTTGTTCAAAATCAGAAAATTCTACTTCCTCCAGGCTATGCATCATCACAGAGGGGTATACTGGTAATTGAACGTCAGAAAAGGTGGTCATTTTCACATCTTCTTTGAAAATACTCAACTCCTTTGTGAAACAATTCAGTTCAAATGTCAAGACATCTCCAGTGTAGAACTTGGACCCAATAGACTTATACTTTGTGGATCCCTCAATAAATAAATTCCAAGCATAACCATTCTGTGATAACAAATAACTTCCATGATTGTCAAATGGAGATAATTCATGGAAGAGGTCTTTCACGATACTTTCTCTGGTTACACCAACTCCAATCCAGGAGTTAATGGTATGAATATGCACCTTCCATCTAAATATTCCATAACGTTTATCATCTCCCAATGGAGTATTTGCAAATATGGTTGTATAAGAGGCCTCTGTCTTTTTCACAAAACGTTGTGGCTCAGGCTCATTAATATGATAATTCAAATATAAAAATTGTTCAAAATTTCGAGAGTTATGTGAAGTGTTTGCAGAAGGCATTTGATTTGTTTCGATAAATCCCAACCACTCAATGGATTCTTTTCCATGCATCATCACAGAGGGATATACAGGAAACTTGATATCTGTTAACCTTGCTTTTTTGACATTCTTGTTGTTGTAAATCGTGAGTTCCTTCTTATCGCAATTCAGCTCAAATATCAAAATGTCACCAGATGCAAAACTTGAACCTTGTACCTGTTTGTATTTGTTAGCTCCATCAATAAATTCACTCCAAATATATCCGTTTCCTGACAACAAGTAGCCTCCATGCTCATCATAAGGAGAGTATGCATGTTTTCTTCCTTGCACAACGCTGTCACTTGTCACACCCACACCAATCCATGAATCAAGTGTCACAACTTTGGTTTTCCATGCATAAGTCATTGATGGAATTTCTACAAGTCGAGCATTCATGAATACGCTCGTGTAGGACTCGGCCGATTTTTTCACAATTAAATTTGAGTCATTTGCAATATCAATTTCTCCTTTTTCGTAGAAGTATTTTGGTTGTTGAAGTTGTGGAAGAGCATATGGCAGTTGTTGCGGTACTTGTGATGATGGATACGATGGAACTTGAGAATATGGCGTTGGAACTGGTTGTTGGCCGATCATTCCACTCTGAGTCATAAAGTTATTGTTATTGATCGAGTTGTTCATGAAAGGAGGTGGAACTGTTGGTGATTGCATGGATGGCGATGAAAATGATGGATTATTCACATTAGCCATATTATTCGTAAGTGGTATTGAGTTTCCCGTTTGCTGTGGCACCTGTTGTGGAATCAGTGAATTTAGTGATTGTTGAATGTTAAATGATGCATTCATCAAACTATTATTTAAACCACTATTATTGGGGAATCCAAAGGATGATGGTGAAGATGTTCCTCCACCCATCATGTAAGAAGATGATGGATGATTGGTGGTCATGTAATTCATTCCATTATTATTATTAGTCATCATCATGGTGTTGTTGTGTGTCATCATCATACTCGTTGTAGGCACCACCATCATTGGGTTATTATTATTGTACAACACGTTATTATTATTATTATTTGTGTTGATCGGAGAGGTTTGAGTGTTGTTCAGAGTAGGGATAGCACTTTCACCTCCGACACGATTACTCATGACGATCATACTACCACCTACGCTTCCACTACTGCTCATCATATTTGATGATGATGGTGTTGAAGGTTGTACAAGGCTTGCATAGGGAGTGGAAGCCTTCTTTACATCATAAATGTATTCATTTCCTGAAATACCTCCTAATAATTCCCAGCTGTATCGTTCGGAGGAGAGTAGAGGTGGAATGGGTATTTCCATAGGTTTTAAACCCATGCCATTATTACCATTAGAACCACTTGAATTCATCATCAAGAAGTCGTATTATAATGATGATGAGGTTATTCGGGTTGTTTCAAAAGGTGTACTGAAGTGATCGTTAATCACACAATGATGATATTCACTCACAACCGAGAGATCTCGACAGTAACACAAGGCGACGATATACTTTTGGTTGTGTGTGAGAATATGATTTCAGGAATTTTTAATTGTGTGATGTTGAACTTGATCAGGATGAGCTCATCACATTTCTGATTTCAATTTAATTGGTACTACATATTCTATACTATATTTTCGAATCAGGTGCAAAGTTCTGTGAACTATGAAAAAAGTGAAAGAGAGCATGGCATTCTTTGAATTTGAGGGCACTTTTAGATTGTCTGTAACTTTAAATCGTCGTCTCGAAATTGCTATCATTATTCGAATTGTTGAATTAGGTAAGAACAATCAATATATTCAGCTGATGGTGGGAAGTAACAATGATTCTCATTGGTTCATCTTGTGGAAAGGTCTGTCTCTTGAACAATTAAGGAAAAAAATTATTGAGTGCATCCAAGAAGTTTTTGGCATTCAGATTGGTGTTGGATTGGAAGTAGATTTTCAACTCTCTTAAAATTCTCAATATAATACATTCATTCCTTTGAAAAGGCAGATACTCTGTTTCTGGATGATGATTGAATATGTGACTGTCACAAACCGATCCAAGGTTGAATATAATGGCTTTTTTTCAAAAAACAAAAGCCTCATGAAATGGTCTCATTTCTCTTCTCATATCTCTAAACTCATCTTCCATTTCATCAAATGCAGCTTGTACAAAGTGGGAAATAGTTACATGGTAGAATTGCATTTCCTTCATGGTTTGTACTACTTGTTCTAAGGATTGACCACATGTACCCTCAATATAAGCTGCACACAACCTGCTGTCACATCGCAACTTAAGACCTTCCGCTTCGAGCGCTTCTGTCAACTCTTCACGTCTCTCAGTACGTGCTTTTTCAATAGTTTTTCTTTTCTTTTCTGCAATTGCTCTCAAACGCTGATTGTTAGCTTCAATACCTCCTTTAGGAAAGTATTTTGATAATGCTTTGTGATAACAATTTTTGAGGCATAGGTTGGTTGTTTCCACACGATAGGTATAGCTGTATCCTTCACGGTATGGCAGGTCCACAATGTCCTTGTTATTGAGTTTAAGCAACTCATAGATACGTGATTTTGTTAGTAACTTTCTTTCTGAATACGGAGCCTCATATGCGCAATACTCACAAAGCTTGATGGTACACCCAGTTCTAGAGTTGAGAGTAACAACCTTGGATTCTTTTTTAAGTGATTTACAACATTCGTAGCAGTTATGAGTATAAAAGTATTTAAAGGTTTCAACAGAGGACTCTCTTTGCAACTCTACAGTGAGAGAAACATCAGGCCAATGGAACAGTGTAAAGTCAGCCCACAACTTGTTCAGGTCTCTTGTAATCGTTCGCCAAGTCTTATTCACCAACATGATTCTGTGAACAATATCAGGAAAAACAAGATATGAGAAAATCTCATACAATACATCTGGGATACAGAGCGTTTGCTTGGCATCCTCAGAGAGCACCACTGGGCGTGGACTTCCCTTTGTCTTTTTACTCCTAGAGGAAGAAGATCCCTTAGACTTTCGTTTCTTGTTTGAGGGAGGAGTGCAAGGTTCGGTGGAAGAGGTTGCAATCATCTCTGATGCATGTTCTAGGTTCTTTGGCGATGCGGATGATGCATTTTCTTGTTTCATTGTCATTGGTAATGCATTCAGTTGTGAGGTTATTGAAGTGGGCTTTGGTTGTTGTTGGGAAGGAAGTTGGAAATGCTACACGGAGAGTGTGCATCATGGAATTTCATCGTGATAGGACATTGCAATGAATAGTCGTTTCATTCCATTGTTGAGCAATAATTCTATCATAATACGTTACTTACACCACTTGTTGAAGAGAAACGATGGCATTGCATGATGAAGGACGATAAGAATACCATTAATGGATTCTCGTCCGATGCTAATGCAACTTGATGTTCCGATTTAATTAATCCGTGATCATCATGATCATGGCCATCATGAGTAAGAGGACTCGTCTTTTCTTCCATCTCTGCTGCTCGGGTTTTCTTTCGGTTGTTAGATCCGATGAAGAAAAATGAAATTTATTATTACTACTGATGGATCGTGAGGGTTGAGTGTAAGGCTATTTTTTTGAGGGTCGTTTATTCAAAACTTTGAAAATTCCACAAACTCTCTCTATTTGTCAAGAATGAAGATTGATCACACTGTTGTTGCATCCTCCATTGGAATCCCTATGATAGCTGGAGACAATGCCCATCATGAGGTAACTCCTCAATAAATTTGGTCTTTTCAATAAGCATTTGAAGAAACGAGTTTTTACACCGACTGAAGGTGGTTCGTGCTTCGTAGTTGAAGACTGAATAGTAGTAGTAGTAGATGCTCATGATCTACAATCCCAACTTTACCACACAGGTGAGATCAACAATTGGTTGGTTCGTAATCGTTAGAGTCGTTGAGACAATGAGAACATTTAAGGAAATGAACTCGGCCAATAATGAGAACCTCCTCTCGAGAGCGCTTCTTCTTCTTTCAAAAAGGATTCGTCACTCCATCGCGACACCATTTCCGCATCAGCAAGGCTTGTCGTTGTTTGGAAGTTGGAACCAAGTGGCCAACCGACAATGAATTGTGTGTGAAAGACGTGTGGATTCCACTTGTCAAAATCTTTCGCAAAAAAAAATTGAAATCGTTGTTGACAGCTCCGAGTCTTCTGTTATTGTTTTGGTCGACGAGTCGGTTGTTGTTGTTGTTGTTGATAAATTCTCACTTCTTTCGGATTGTTTTTCTTGTTGTCCGCCATTTCAATTCTTCTTTCCTCGAGATCGAACAAGGAGGAGAAGAATATATTTCGCATTCTTTCTTCCAACAAACAACAACAAATTTAATTATTATTTCATTCATTTGTTGTTCAATTTAACCATGATGGAGGTAAGTGTTGTTCTCTCTTGATTCGCTATTATATACCTTGTTTGGTGATGATGATGATAACAATGATGATGCGTTTGATAATCATCGTCAACACAATGATGATGCAATGAATTGAACTCTTGTCCCGATGCACGACTTTCACACAATCTATGAATCAATCTTGATGATGATCATGATCGACACACTCCAATGTGGTCATTCACATTTATTGTTCAAACTCATATGATCTCATGTCACCTGCCAACTTGATAGTCATTTGAACAACCAGACTTTGCTGGTTACATGAGAAAACGTGGTGGATTTAACACCCTTGCTCATCGTCGTCGATGGTTCGAACTACGTGGAAAACATCTCTATTATTACAAGAAGAATACTGACAAACGTCCCACTGGTGTCATTGTGCTGACAAATGCCAAAGTCGAAAAAGATTCTTCAAAACCACTCGGTCTCAAACTCTCAGGACCTAATTTATCACGAGTTTATGAACTCGTTTGTGAATCTGAATTAGATTTCAAAAAATGGTTCGATGAATTACAAAGAGCCATCGAATACAAACCCAAAAACGATCGAAAAGGTTTAGAACAAGCGAAAAATGAATTGAAAAATGAAAGTGTCACTTCGAAGGTGATCATGTCGTCGAGTTCAGTGAAGAAGGCAAGTTTGGATGATTTTGATTTGGTTGCTGTGGTGGGACGAGGATCTTTTGGTAAGGTCATGAAAGTGAAGAGAAAGAATACGAATGAAGTTTATGCCATGAAGGTATTGCGTAAGGATATGATTGTGAAAGAGAATATGGTGTCTCATACGTAGGTTGTGTGATTTTTGTTTATTGCTGTTAAATGTATTGGTTTTGAAATGGATTGAAATATTTGAAACGATTTGGTGACACTTTTTGGAAATTTCACGTGTGACCTATTTCATTCATGAAAATCCATGTCATGTGTCACACACATTTCATTCCACCACAACTATCATGATCACTGTGAAAATCAAATCCATGTATTGTGAAACACTCAATCTTTTATGATTTTTCAATGGTTTTAGAAAAGCTGAAAAGCAAATTCTTCAAGAAATTAATCATCCATTCATTGTGAAACTTTATCATGCCTTCCAAACCGATGAAAAACTCTATTTGGTACTTCAATTCTTGCCAGGTGGTGAATTATTCTTCCACTTGAAAGAAGAAACCAAATTCGATGTGGAACGTGCCAAATTCTATGCTGCACAAATTGTTCTTGCCATTGAACACTTACACAAGAATGACATTATTTATAGAGATTTAAAACCTGAAAATGTCGTGTTAGATGCTGATGGTTATGTGGTGTTGACTGATTTTGGATTGGCCAAAACGAACATTACCAATGCAACACCAACGTATACATTTTGTGGAACTCCAGAATATTTGGCTCCTGAAATTTTGAAAGGACAAGGACATGCCAAATCAGTGGATTGGTGGAGTTTGGGTATTTTACTCTATGAAATGATGGTTGGATTGCCTCCTTTCTATTCTGAAAATATTAATGAAATGTATGAATTGATTTTGAAGGCACCTCTCAAGTTCCCTAATTTTATACCAGCCGATGCTCAATCCTTGTTGAGAGGTCTTTTGGAGAGAGAGGAATTCAAACGTTTGGGAGGAGGACCTACCGATGCACTGGAAATCAAGTCACATCCATTCTTTTCGAATATTGATTGGGATCAATTGTATGAGAGAAAATTGGAACCTCCTTTCAGACCTCAGCTTAAAGATGGAGATGATATCAAGTACTTTGATGAAGAGTTCACATCGGAGAGAGCAGTGGATTCATTTGCAGAGGTCATTGATAAGGAAGAGAATCAAAACTTTGATGATTTTGATTTTTCAAGAAATTAATGCACGATGTTGTGTGTGTATTTATGTGTACTTGTATCAGTAAAACAAATCATCTTCCATTAAGGAATTGTCGAAACATTTGACATGTCAACACGAATGAAATTTCATTTTGCTGAAACTGCTCTTGAAAGTGAATTTAATTAAAACCCATTAAACTTTTTATTTTCCAACAATTCTAATAAAAAGTCATTAATAGGATTGTTTTCAATAAACTTGATAATGGACTTGTCTTGAGAAGTCATGGGACCTGTAATGGCGCACAATTTCTCTCCCACAACAAGATCCAGTTGGTGTCGAGAGAGAATAGGCACCACTTCACATGACGGTTCCTGAGTGTCTTCTTCATTTGGAGATTCAATCAATTCAGATGCAAGTGCATTCATTTTCTCCAACTGAGGAATGTAATTCTTTCGACACTGATTCAGCAAACTTTCATACATATTTTCAGCAGTAATTTCATCAATGGATTTTTGTTTCTTGAATTTGAGTTGACTTGAAGTGAAGGATGGTAAGGAGGAACTTGCATCTTGTTGCGTTTCGTTATCTTGTTTTCGTTTCTTAGGGTTAAAATCGGTGTCAATTTCTTCAAAGATGATGGATGTGACTGGTTTCGAGTATGGTTGCTTAAATGTTTCTTGAGGAAGAGACTCTTCGTTCATTTCCTCATCTGTACATGAAAAAAGCATGTTAATTTTAGAGTCAAAAGAGCATCTTTGGGAGGAAGGAGAGTTTGGAGTTTGTGGGAAATTGTTCTTGCAGGATGACTGAGTGGTTGTTGCTCGTGCTGTTGTTGTATTAGGAGTGGTGGTGATTGGGATGGTAGTTGGGGTGTTAGTTGAACTTGTGGAAGGTAGTGATGATGGTGGTAACGGCGAGAAGGAGGAGGAGCAGGAATGGTGTGTGGTCTGGGACTGTTGCGGAGAATAAGTGGTTGTAGCGGACTTTTGAGGTGGTTCTGTATTAATAATTTTGGGCGAATCAAGAACAGGACACTTTTTCACCATTCTTCCGTAGATGCCGCTGAGGGATCTCTGCTGGTGAGTCGATGTCACATTCACCGCTGAAGAACGAGAGAGAGGAAATTCCAAGAGTCCTTTCATTCCTGTGGTCACTGATTGAGATGCTGACCTGGCATTTTGAGAATGAGGATGTGAGTGCAGACCCAATGTTCGATAACGATAGTGATGGTGTTGTTGTTGTTGGTTGTGACCTCTTCCAAAGCAAAATTCCGAAGCAGACTTGATACCCAAAGTCCTCGCCATTCTCTTTTCATTGGAAATCATTCTTTGAAGTATCGCAGTCGCCGGGTAGTCCTTCAACGATTCACCGCTGTTGATGTTGTGATGAGGAGAATTTAATGAATTCTCCTTTGTGGAATGATGGTGAGTGACGCAAGCAGTTGTTGATGTTGTGGATGGTCTTCGAGAAGAAGAAGAAGGGTACAAAACGATCAGACTATTACCATCATCATCACTTGAAAGTTGATCTTCATTACTCTCTTGTTTCAAACGATGTTCTTGTTCTTGTGGTTGCTGAGATGATTTCATTGCGTTTCTTCTGTTGCGAGGATTTGAAAAGGTCATGACCATTTCACGATTGTTATTACTATTCGTAGAGTGGAGAGTAGAAGGAATAAGAGTTGTTGTTGTTGTTGTTGTTGTTGCTAGCAAACGTTTAATATTAAACCCCTCCGATGATAGACTTTTGTGTTGTGTTGAAGAGACGTCGCGCTACGAAGTGATATCAAGAAAGAGGGTGATGGTGAGATTCTTTTTAAACAACTTGCTTGGCGAACCTTCAAAGTTTGCTGGTTGTTCTTCCAATGATCCGATTACAAATAAGAAGAAGAACTCACGAGGATAGTTGTAGTGAAGATTAAAGAAGAAGCGACACCTTCTCTTTAGGCAGAACTTGGATGCTCTTGAAACAATGAATCAAGCCTTTCTTTTGAGAGAGAGCTTTTTGTAGTGCAATTAATGTTGCAACACTTCAATCACTTGTAAACTCACGGAACTTTTTTTGAGTTGGAGTTTTTTCCCGAATTGGGGAAATCGCGTTTTTCCCACCGTCATCGGTGAAGCTTCAAAAAGAGTTCGAGCGCGTTGTTGAGCGCGCGCTCTCGTTGTTGGAGGATGAAAAATTGAATTCAAATAAGAGAGAATATCACTCCCCTTTTTGAGAGAAGAAGAAGGTATTCTTGTAAGAAGATAAATTCAAGCAACAACAATGTCTATCAAAGAGAGAGGGAGGATGTATTTAATACAGGAATCGTCGCCAAGTGGTGAGAAGCAGGAAGAAAATTCATAAAACTCCGTGAGCTTGAGAAAAGTGAACCACCACAAAGAAATTCCCTGAAGTCCCTCACCTGCACCATGATCAGTTTTTCCTTAATGATGGAGAATAGGTGGTACATGGTGATTTCTTCCATTCCAAAAGCACCGAATATTTATTTTGAACATGTAGGTCTAGACACCAGAATGTATGAATGATGATTTGAAAAGGCAATATCGGAAAGTATAAGATGATTTGAAAAGGCAATATCAACACCGCCCCGAGCGCAGTATATTTGATGAGGGTGGCGATCATTTCTGTACGGTAACAGTTGTTCATTCCTTTTGACCAATTCCTGCGAGTAATTGAACGGGTCACACCATTCTTAACCCTCCACAAACTCTCTTCAAGATTATTGGAATTGACTCCAACTTTTTCAGATCAACACGCTTGGCTAATTCAAACAATTTGAGTTGACCGTCGAGGAGTAATGCATCTCCAAAACAGCGTTAATTATAACTTCTGTTCCTTGTAGTTCATGATTCAATGTGCCCTCAAATGCGAGAAAGTTAATAACTTTCGAAGATTCAACATATGAACGCCGTCATTGTTTGGGTCCTGTAGAGAGGAACATTCAACTGAAATGGAAGTTTTGATCGGTCGTAATCTTTTTATTTCAATGACATACAAGACTACAACACGTCCAGGTATTTCCTATTTTTGTGTACACTTGAAGAGCATTCATTCTTTTTTCTCAAGCAAGGAGGTAAATGACTGAAACAAAGAGGCTCGTCAGATCGAGTCACAGTGAGAAATGGAACTTTTTCCAACATTTGCTTATCAATCGATGGAAGAAGAAGAGACCTGAAACCTAGAGCTGAATGTGAATGGTTGATCTTCATCGTTGGTGAATTTAAATATTGAACAGAATCTCTCACACGGCATGGAGAGTCTTTTGGAACGACTTGAATTGGAGAGGAAACGACTTTGGAAAGGGATTTTGTGCTCAAAGTTCGAACCAAGGTATTTTCACTCTTGTGATTCGATATAATGATACAATTTCCAGGAGACAATGTCGTTTCAGCACTGAACGTTGACACTTGTTGTTGGTTGTCCTCCCTGGGTTTCTGCTGTCTTGATGATCTTGGAGTTTCCTTTGAGAGTGGTGGTGGAGAACCAGAAGTATTTTCAGCAGATATGACAACGTGTTTCATCTCCATAGTCTCCTTGAGGAATGGAGTAAGAGGTCTTTCATCGTATTGAGATTTACGATGTGAAGATTGTTCTGAGGCTGAAATGGAAGAAGAACATTCAGCAACAATGAATGGTCGTTTTTTGGTGATGGATTGAGAATTGGTCTTTGAGGTGTGTGTATTCATGAATGTTTTCCACCTTTCGCCAACCACCATCAGTACTAGTGGTACCATGGTATCATTGGACTCGTGAGAGTTGTCAACTCCACAACCTTCTGGTTCGGATGGTTCATTCTCAAGAAATGTTGAAAGCAACTTCTTCTGATAGGTGCCGTTTAAGACAGATTCAGCGGCACATGTTGGGTGGTGACGCATGTCGATATTGGGCGCATGTGACCCAACGGGTAAGGATGAAACTCTTTTAAAGGGTCCACCATCCTCATGATGAACCATTGTTTCATAAGGGTTATTCAACATCCTTTCTGTTGCCTTTTCGTTGTGTAAGGATGCTGCTTCTGAAGAATGTTGGAGATCTTTGCATGTAAGAAGAAGATGTTCTGGATCGAGTATCTCCTTGTCTCTTGTTTCCAAATGTTTCGAGTGCAATGATTTTCTCGAGACGCTTGTGAATCGAGGTGGACCTTCACATGGTTGTGATTGGACAACAAGTTCCAAAGTGGATGGTCTGAGAGGACATCTTGCTCCATTCATCCAAGCAGCAGTTTCACTTGACATGGAACTATTGGCTGAATACCGTAGTTGTTGGGATGAAGAATTTTTGGTGAGACCTGAACCCATCCTTCTTGTTGACTTGAAGATATTTTTCTTGTTTAGTTGTGAAAAAGAATCAATTCCAATTAGTGTGTCTGATCCGATACCAAGGGTCACACTATTTGAACAACCCCTGACACTTCATTTGATTTTCCTTCATTGTTTCCTTTTCGAGATCGAAGGTCAGAGCAACATATGGTTCTTTTGTGTTCCTTAATATGGGATTGTTGACTAATACAGACCAAGGATGGCAACTAGCTGCCATTTTTACAAAAACATAGGTTGGAAATTCCAGCTGTGGTTTGAAAACAGTAAATCGGAAAATAAATTGAAAGTTTGGGGGACCCAAAATTTGGGGGATCACACCGGAAAAAAGTTTTTGCATACAAGCTGTGTTGAAACAGCTCCGTTGTTCAAATAGATTACAAACGGAGCAACAGTTGGCATGCATTAAGTAAGGATTGGATTCTATAAGTCGTTGCTGGCGATGTTTGTTACAAAGCAAATGGGATGGGGACCTTAAATTGGTTTTTTTTAGCGATTCAAACTTTCCACATCAAAATGAGTAATTATATTTCTTCACTCAACAATCCCTCTGTTCGAAATGTCACTCAAATCTCGTTAAACTCATATTTGTGAAGGCGAATTTTTAAAACCTTTTTGAAAATGGTTTGACAGTGAACTGACCACTCAAGTGTTGAGAAGTAAGACTACGGTGAAACATTCAAGAATCTCATTTAGAAATTTGGCATTTGACACTTGTTCGGAATTCCAAGAGATTTCCTTGCATGATCCATTTGCTAATTGCTTTGATTCAGATGCATCTTTTCTTCCTCGTTATTTTATTTATATTCCGACTCAAGCACGATGAATACGTTTGAGCAACGCCATGGATTGTGACGGTTGATGGTTTGACGCTTTGGAATGTGGGATTTTTGAATGACAGGGCTTGTTTTTTGAAGAGATTAGACAATTGTGCTTTGTCTTGCAATTTAAAGTAGACTTGTGTCTTTTTCTGTTAGATCGTATGATTGGGGTCACATCAATTCTTTTTATTAATTATGAATAATATGAATTTCATAAAGACTACATCACATCCAGGAATTGCCTTTTCTTTTTAAAACCTAAACAGACATCATTTCTCAAGCTAGGTGGTAAATGACTGTAACAAGGTGGTTCATCAGGACGAGTCACAGTGAGAAGAGGAACTTTTTCCAACATTTGCTTGTCCAACAATGGATGAAAAAGAGATCTAAATCCTAAAGCTGATTGTGAATGATTGATCTTCTTAAACAAAGATTGAAGAGAATGAAATGTGGAAGGTGGTTCACCTCTGAGACGATGTGGAGAGTCTTTTGGAAAGACTTGAATTGGAGTGGGAACGACTTTGGAAAGGGATTTTGTGCTCAAAGTTCGAACCAAGGTGTTTCCACTCTTGTGATTCGATTTAATGATACAATTTCCAGAAGGAGTTGACATTTCAGCATTGAAGGTTGACACTTGTTGTTGATTGTCCTCACTGGGTTTCTGCTGTCTTGATGAAGAACATTTTGGAGTGTTCTCTGTGAGTGGTGGTGGTGAACGAGAAGAGTATTGATCAGCATGTTTCTGAATGCTCTTCTCGAGAAGTGGATTAAGAACTCTTTCATCGTATACAGAGATGTGATGTGAACAATGTTCTGCTGCTGCCTTGGAAGAAGAACATTCAACAGGAATGGTGAGGGATTGAGAAGATATCTTCGAAGGGTGTGTATTCATGAATGTTTTCCACCTTTCACGAACCATTGGTGCCATTGATTCATTGGACTCCTGAGAGTCCACTCGACAACTTTCTGATTCGAATGGTTCATTCACATGCAGAAACCTTTTGAGCAAGTTCTTCTTCTGATGGGTACCCTCGAGGACAGATTCAGTGGGAAATGTTTGGTGGCTGTCGATGGACGCATGTGTCCCAACAGGTAAGGATGATGCTCTTCTTAGAGACTCACCATCAGTTTGCATGGTTGAGGATGTCGATTCATGAGATAAGATCTTGAGCCTCCTTTCTGTTGTCTTTTCATTGTCTTTTGCTTCCAACGAGGGCATTGATTTTCTTTCGACGTTTGTGAATCGAGGTAGGTCTTCCCATGGTTGTGATTGGACAGCATATTTGGATAATCTGAGAGGACATCTCGCTCCATTCATCCAAGCAACAGTTTCACTTGACAATGAACTATTTGCTGAACACCGTAGTTGTTGGGATGAAGAATTTTTGGTGAGACCTGAACCCATCCTTCTTGTTGACTCGATGATATTTTTCTTGTTTGTATCATAGAATCATTTCATTCAAATAAGCATGTCTTATCCGATCAAAGAGTCACATTCGAACAACCTCTGTCACTTCTTTGGGGTTACTCCTCAATTTGTTTCCTTTTATAGATGGGTCACAGAAGGTTCTTCGAGTTCCTTAATATCGGGTTTTTCGGCCGATTCATCCAAGATTGGAAGCCAGTTGCCAGTTAAACATAACCACAGGTTGGAATTTCCAGATGGTTTTCAAAACTGTAAATCGGAAAAAAAATGTTGTGTGACAAACTTGTGGACTCGAATTGTTGTTCAATTTGTGGAGAGCTTAATAGTTGGCATGCTGAAAGTTCTTTACAAATTTAGCTTTTGATATTTGCAATACAACGATATAGCAGGTCGTTTTGACAAAAACCGGAAAATTAATACATCTGAAATCTGCAGAACTACATTTGAGTTGTTCTAATCTTCCATTTCAAACCCATGGATTTAATGTTTTCATCACCTTGGCCTGAAAGAACTCTCGATGACGGAGCTCCTTCAAAGGGTTTGAAATGAGTGATGCCGTCAAGCGGTTCACTAACAATGGATTCCCAAAGGGATTGTAATTGCAGCGTTTTTTTCAATACTTAAGGTCAAAATAATAAAGCTACTTGTCCTACTGTATTTCTCATGACATTGATTTCTCTTTAATTCGCTTGTCATTAATGACAACTCTTGCCATGCTTCTTCAATTGATAATAATTATAAGGCAAAGGAACAAGATAGCCCATTGAAAGTGAGGCAACAAGCGAAATCCAAAACGCTGGTTCATGAATTTGCAACATGGATGTGCATCCAGTTCCATCATTGTTAATCAAACCCCAATACGTCATCATGGCATAATCTACCACGTTTTCAGAGAGTTCCATGATGGCCATACTGAAAAAGCTCATCTTACAAGCCACTTTGAATGCCTCAAACACCGATGAAAAGTTTTCTTTCCATTTTAGTAGGGTGGTTTCAAGAGCTAAACTCGTGGCAATACCTGAAGCCATGCAAATGGGCATAATGAATGCCATGGACAAGGTTGGATATTGGCTCGTTAAAAACCATAGCATTCCAAAGTCTCCAATGGAGCAGCCAATTAAACAATTGAGTGTATTGAATGAGGCCCGTTTCCAGGAATGTTTGCAGGTCCAAAATTTACTGGTCCAAGGAGAGAGTGTTGTTGTTGTTGCTGTATTTGGTGTTGAGGATGAAAGATCCGATGATGATAATGAAACATCCACAAAATTGCCAGTACGTGAAGAGGCTTGAGTATTTACAAAATCACTTTGGGATGCACGGTGGATGGTAGTTTCTGGGGTTGTTGCTGTTTCTGTTGTTTGAACAGCTTTAGGTGAGGAGAGGGTTGAGGATGGATCGGAATGCTTCTTGCTTTGATGACAGCAATTTGATGCATATCGGAGAAGAGGACAGGCCTGTGATTGTTGTTGTAATAGAAGTTGATGATTGTTTCTGTTCATCATCATCATGGTCCGAAAGCTCGAACAAGGTTTGATCGTTGAAGAAATTCGAGCACAGGAACGCTCAACCACAGTTTTCAACATTTTTTCTCTTCTTAACAGGAGAAACCATAAATTCCGTAGAGGATGCGAAAACGTACAAACACTCTAATTTTTATACTCTCTTTATATTAATTACCGTGAAGGTCTTTTATTGATTGTTCTTCAAACTCGTTGTAATGTGAAGGTACAACTTTCTCAAAAATGTTTCCTTCATTTGTTGAATGTATTCCTTGCGGTGCTCAGTCTTGTTATTGGAATTCATTTCACTTCTTTGGATGTGTTGTATCATGAGGTCTTCCTTGTTAAATTCTCCCTTCTGATGAGCAACATGAACGACCAGCTCCAAATAAGATAGGTCATAAAAGAATAATAACCATCTCTCATTAAGCCCATTGGCTTCATATAAGTTGTCAATAATTTCTTTTGTATATCCAGCTCTCAATGTGGAAAAACTTGTAATGTCCGAAAGTACATGCGTTCGTTGAGTTTGAGTATCCATCTCGTTGTCATAGGTACTGTGAATAAATTGATGTAAAACTGCAGCAGCTGTATATTCTCCAAGTTCAATGAGACATCTGACCATTCGATCCACAACTTCCTCATTATTGGGCCTATAGAAGTGAGGAAAATTACTTGCTCCACATTCCAAATAAAGTTCAAGTGCTCTCTTATACTTTCCCTTCTCAAAATAAATGTCAGCAAGACAACACTTGAACAAGTAAAACGTGCTTATTGGTTTGCGTTGAATTTGCTCCTGTAAGCTCAACACTCGTTCTAAAATATGTTGCAACATGACCAAAAGTGTCTCATCCACAAATTTTTCATTTCCCACAAGCCAATGCTTTTTTGTAGTGCCACAAAAATATTCAGGCATCATTAACTTGGCCAAATGTTTGTAGTGACCCATAAACACTGGTGCTGGTGGAGAGAGTGGTTGAGTGGGAGTAGTTCCTCTGAGATTGCTAGGAGGAGAATTCGATCTTGTATTAGCAATATTCGATCTCACAGAAGCCAATACAAAGGCAAGCATGACCGATAAATCCATGAGAAATTTCAAGTTTTGAGTAGTGGCCAACAAGTGGAAATCATCCCATCTTAGGCGATTTTCGTCTTCAATGAATTGAGGGTCATTCTCAGTGCTGCCACTACTACTCGAGCCATATCCATCTCCTGGTAAATAAATTAAATTATGTACAAATTTGTAAATGTCATCTTTGAGATCTTTGAACACTTTCTTGGGAGCTCCAGTTCTTGGAGCATGCATGTGATAGGCAAGTGATTCCACAAGAAGGGCAAATCTACAAAAGACAATGTGAGCATTTTCTTCGGAAGGATCAGAATTAGCTTCATATTTGGTTTGCATGTTTTTGAAAAAATCTCTAATGAATGCCCAGTCCTCTAAATTCACCAAGCTCTTGAAAAGATCGCCCAGGAATGCCAAATTCATTGGAGGAACTTCAATCTTGTGGTTTGCCTGTTTTGAGGAGCTAGTGCCATCTTGTTGTTGTTGTGCATTTTGTTCTGAGCTCGAAGAAGCATTCTGATTGAAATTGCATAATTCGCTCAGTGTGCTGAATTCTTCCATGTTGACAATCACAGGGGAAGGACGTTCGATTTGTTTGCTTTCTATTCTTGGTACTGGATATTCTTCTGGCATTGTGAGTTGTGGATGCTTTTTAGAGAGTGAAATAATGACATTATCAAACAACATTCTTTTCTGACCTTGCTCTCCTTTGAATTTGTCAATCATGTTGGCCGCATCAAATAAATTTGTAATTTTTTGCAGAGCGAATAAACAGCCATAGCTTGATCTATACATAAAATTTCTTGCACGAAGTGATAAATAATCGCTGGCATCAATTTTCAATCGCTTGAGAGAATCGGTAGACTCTTTTCCAGAAATGGAGGAATCGTCAGAGAATAACAAGTGGTGAGTTTGAATTGCATTGTCGTAGGACCTTTTCTTCGTAACCGTCGTTTTCAATTGCTCAAAATACATATTAATTTCACGCTTCTTTTCAATACATGCATTACATAACACTGATTGAGCTGTATCTGGGAGCAGATTATAGCTTGCTTCTTGTTTTTGAAGCGAGTCAGCAGACCCATTGAAATAATTCAAATGATAGCTCTCTTCCACACTTTCTAGCATTTGTTTTTTGTACATTTCAATGATGTTATCATCCATCATACTTTTGCTTTTAAACTCCAAATACGATATCCCTTCAGATAGTAAAGTCGCATAGACAATTGGGTGGTTCAAATAATTGGCCAGTCTGCAAACGAATTCTGTAATTATTGAACTAAATTCATTATTCCAATACAAGATTCCATCGTTATTGTCCAAATCCTCATCTTGCATGTCAGTACTCTTAGTTCTTTTCTTAGCTTCATCTTCGAGTTTCTTCAAAAATATTATTATGTATACTGGGATAATGGGTTGACTTGTAACAAATTTGTGTTTCAGAACATATCTATCAAGATGGGTTTGCACAGATCCTAGTTCAGTGTCATTTTGATTTTCTTCTACAATAGCTGGGTATACTTTTACATGGTGAGGAGTCATGGCTTCAAGAATGGCCGTTTCAAGCTCTTGATGAATTGTTGAAAGAGAGTGGCCCTGAATTATTTTGATCATATCCTGAATAATGTTGCAAGCTAAAATCTTTTTAAACAGTGTTTCCTTCTGTATCAATTTATAGCACAGGTTAACTCTATATTCTCTGCTTAGTTGACTTTCGATGATGTCTTGAATTAGTAAAGATATCAGTTTGTTACTGAGTTCATTGTCTTCATCATGCATACTATTTAACTTTTTCACCGTATCATCTACATCTCTAAAGAATAGAGTCTTTTTGTGCTCAGGAAATAATAAGGTTTCAGGAGGATATTTTGATGAGAGAATAGATTGGCAAGCTATGATTAAGGTCACACAATTTTCTTTCAGAGAGTCTGTTTTCCCTCCATATTCAGTCACAACAGAGTCATTCAAATTTGAATTGGATTGAAATTTAGGATAAAGGCTTTTCAAATAATTGAAAGAGTTGTCAAAATCTTCTCTGAAAAAATAGTAATTAGCAATATCAAAGATAATTTGTTTTTCTAACTCTCCACCGTCAACGCTCGATGGCTTATCAATAAATTTGTTTAAAATCTGAGGGTCTTTTTCGATTGCTTCCACAAATTTTCGAAGTTCTACAACAGAATTTTCTCCCAATTGAATGAGATCTAGTGACTCTGTTCCTTCAAGAGAAGGATTCTTAATGAACCAAAGGGGTGTTCTGTTAGAGATGGCTCTCATAATCCATCTATGATAAATTATTTCGATATATGAGACAGTTGTAGTGATATTTTCTATCGGTGTTGTTGAATTGTCAGACTGTGCTGATGCGTCCGATTCTTTAGGTCTATGAATGATTCCTTCCACACCAAAAGTTTTTCGTTTTCTTAACAAAATCCCGACAATAATATGCTTTTGAAAAGCCAATGGAAAATTGTGTTCAATCTGTTCCAGTGTAAAACCAGATTTAAAAACTATTTTGGTTACTACAGAAAGATATCGTTTAGTTCGATCGTTGAGTTGTTGTGCTCTTACATTGGACGGAGCTGTACATTGTTCCATGAAGGATAAAGCTAATTCCATGGCAGAAGGTTGCAATGAAGGATTTTGAAGAAGATCATCCAACTATTGAAGAAGAACCAATTAAAAATAATTATCGGACCACATCCAGCCATTCATTAATTGTTGATCATGTTTAGAATCGAATCGTGTGATTATTGTACATACGTGTTGATCCAACTTTTTTGGATGAACCAAGTATTCAAACCAATCATTGTGGTGATGAGACGTGCTACTCGTGGTTGATGCATTTTCTAACGAGGTACCTGGCGATGATGGCGAGATGCTGATTTCATCATCCGAAGGTGTATTATACCAACCAGGAGACTCGGGAGGTGTGTACATTTTTTTTAATTTTCTATTGAAATAATATTTTGGATTTTTATTAGCAAACACAAAAGTTAAAGCTTGGAAGGTGGCTTCTCTGTTCCTTGTAAATCGTTGTAAATAATGTGCAAGACGTCTATTGCTAGATCTTTTGCCTCTTGTTGAGTTTCAGCCTCAGCATAAACTCTCACAACATCTTCTGTCCCACTTGGACGAATGAATGCCCTTCCTTTTTTAACCTTTGCAACACATTCATTGATTTTGTCTTGAATTCCAGAAGGTGAAATGACTTGTGTTTCATCTGTTGAGGTTTTGATGATGGTTCTGTCTTTGACTCGAAGCTTATCTTGAACGCTTGGCACATCAGTGTAGAGATGCGAGTCCCAATCTGACCATGACCAATGATAATAACTTAATACGGCCACAACGGCCAATAAATCACTAAATGCATCACCAACTGTTGAATTAATTAAATTAGTGAACGCATATAGATTTGAAATTGCTTCTGCCATTTCAGATGGCTCATGTTTGCTCTTGTTGTAGAGATCATCTATTGCCTTTTTTGCCCTATCAGAAAATACAACAGTACCATGACCATTGGCTTCAAAATAAACTCCCACGTCAAGGTCTTTGGCTTTGTGATGCAAGTATTTCACACCGGTGGGAACGCAAAAGATACGTTCTTCTCCCAACACTTGTTTCAGATAGGTTGTTGAGGATCCGTTGGCGTAAGCTGTCTGAACAATTCCAACAATTAATTGGTCCAATAAATTGGTTTTCTTGAGCATTTCTCCAATGAATTTAACTAAAAGACTTGCAATTTTGTCACCATCCAATAGACACAAATCCCCATTACTGTTGATATAATAGAAAACGAGTCTATCACCATCTCCATCAATACTTGCCAAATTCTTAAAATTTTCACAATTGATAGGTACTGCTTTTTGTTTTTGAACGTATTCAGCTCCACATTTGTGGTTGAGATATTGTTGAGAGCTTTGAATTCCCACTTGCTCAAAATCATTTACAATTGTCAAGTTGACAAACCCTTTCAAATGAGAGGCAAGCTCTTTCACCTTTTTGCCTCCAACTCCGAATGCACAATCCAAGTTAACATCTATTGGCTTTTCAAGTTTGTGAACTAACGATTTGAACGCATGGGAAATATTTTCGTAATAAATATTCAAATTCTCACTCAGCTTATCTTGAACCTTCGCTTGCTTTTCTTCATGAGAAGTGAATGCTTGAGAAAGGAAATTCTTTGTTTCTTGGTGACTATTAGCCAGCATGACCATGTAGTGAAGTTGAGGTGTGATCACCAATCCGTAATCCACAAAAACAATTCCTTCTTTTCTAAATGTTGAAATTGCAGCTTTCAAATACTCAACCAATCGATCACTGCTCTCTCTTGTATCTTTTCCAACACAGATACAGAGAGTCTTTGTTGAATTTCCATCCAAATTTAATTCTTTTGCCAATTCTTGGCAAGTAGCAGCCAATTCCGATGCGTCATGAATACGATTGGCCAATCGCATGGCCTTCTCCTCCCAACTTGCTTCTAACATTTCACCCGATGGATCCACCAATTTGACTCCATTGTCTTGTGCTCCGTTATGGCTTGCTGTGATCATCACTCCGACAGATTCGTTCCTCTCCAATGCTCTCAAACAAGCAAGTAATCCAACAGAGAAAACAACACGATCCAAAATAGAATCTGCCTTCATTCTGAATCCGGCTGTGCCATACGAAAGTTTTTGAGAGAAAGCCTTTCTTTCACTGATCGGAAATAGAGAATTGAAGATGGTTTCAATTTCTGATGATGACATTTTTTGTGAAATGAAAATCATCGAAACGGATTTGAAACAAAACCAATAATTACAAATAAAAGGAGCTCCTAACAACAAGGCCTTTACAAGTTATCTTCCATCTTCAGAAGGAGAGGGTTCGGATTGTTTAAGGTTTGGATATAACTTTACATTTACTTTCGTGATTTGGTATATCACTCCATTTAGCCACTTAGGTAGTGATCTCTTTATTATCCAAATCAATCAATGCATCATTGACAAATTTATTCCACGTTTGGTCCTTCTCTCCAAAATTTTCCCAATCTCACCATTCAACATGCCAATGATTATCTACTAGCAAGATCATTTTTCAATTTGTGCTTTCACCTCTCGCAAATATTTTTCATAATAATGAATATAACCAGTCCACTCATGAAACAATCTTGCCAGTGGTGTTGAAAATCCAGAAATATCTTCTCTATGAACGAGTTCACATCGACTGGGACCTTTAGCGTTGACTTCAAATTGATGATCTCCACAAAAGTTTTTCTCATGAATACTCGTTCCAATCCATCCAAATTTGAAATGTTGTTTCGAATGGGTATCGACACTCCAATGAGAGAGGATCACATCCACAAGACCCAAAGTGATCAAGTCGACCTGAAATTTAGTTTCTCCAACTTTTAACTTGTTTTCCTCATGTTCAAGAAGAGGATTCAATTGCTTGAGAAGTTCCTTTTCTGGCTCAATACCTTTCCATGAACGAACCATTCCGAGAGGATAATTCGTGGAGTTGAGAATGTGGGAAAAGACACGTTCAGCAGAGTCTTGAATTTCAACGGATCGTTCAATGGTGAAAGTGCTTTTAAAATCATTGTGAGCCCATGCATAAATATAGAAGAGAGACCAACCGACACCTGCTGTCCATGCAATCTCTTTGAACATTTTTTTATGGAATGCAAGGTGAGCTTCAACATCTTGATTTTGATTGGAGACATTTCGGCAGGATATCAGACAATTTCAAACGAGTTCAATTTTAATGAAAGGATCACTTGGGAATTTTAATGAAGGGATCCAAAATGGCCTTAATTCCTCACAGAAAATGATCATGAGGGATAACAAAACTGTTGGGAATTTTGAAAGGGTTTTTCTTTGGCGCCGAAATTCGTTCCTGAAAACACAAGAAGAAAAAATGAGAAGGTAAGAATTTTATCGTTCGTTTCGGGATTCAAATATAAGAATAATCGGCATTCGTTTCACATTTCGACAGAAAACAAACGTTTGAATTCACGGGTTGTTTTGATATTTCATCGGAAATTCCTCATGGAGTGATTGCTATTGATAATTTCGAACAGTTTCATCCCGTATTGATTGAAAGCAATCATTCTCAACAAACTTCATCATCACCACGACTCTCTTCGATGGTGATCAAAGATGGAGACCATAGAAAGGAGAAACGGCGGGCATCTCAACAACAACATAATGGTTTCTCATATTATCAATATTACTTTCTCTCACATTTTCATTCCGATCACTTTAAAGGCTTGCATGACAAGTTCTTTCAATATGCAGCAGCAAGTGAAGAAACTTGTATTGTATGTCATCCCATAACAAAAAATTTGTTGCTGTCTCAATTCACGAATTTGGATAAGGAGAGAATACTCACCATTGAACTTCATCAACCTACACTGTTACCAATCTCACAGAAATTTACTAACCACGCTACACACGAAAAGGAAAATAACCCTCAGAATCATTTGTCTTCGAATAAGGTAAACAATTCTTCATCTAGATCACAAGTTAAAAACTTTACTGTTACATTACTAAGCTCCAATCACTGTCCTGGAAGCGTCATGTTTTTATTTGAAATCCAAAAAGGAACTCAAAAGGAATCTATTTTATACACAGGAGACTTTCGAAATGTGTCAATAGAAACCACCACATTCTTAAAAACGCAAAAATTGACCAAAATATATATTGACGATACCTTTTGTGATGAAAGCAATTTTTCAGAATTACCTACACGTTCTAACAGCATTAGAAATATAATTTCTCTGATTGAGAAAGAAAGACAAAGGCACAAGATTGTTTACATGGCACTCGATTTACTTGGAACTGAAAGAATTCTGTTTGAAATAGAGAAGCATTTTAAGTGTAAAATATATCTGGACTATGAAAATCTCAACCCAAAGAGACGTAAAGAAATAGATGCGATGGATGCACTCAAAGAAAAAGTCTTCACATCCAATAAGGATGAAACATTTTTGAGAGTAGTCTCCAAAGACACTCTCAAGTCTCTGGCAAATTTGCTCTTGAAAGAAGCAGACAAACCACTCTTTATTCAAGTATCAACAATGTGGTTGAAGTATCTGAACAAGGAAACTTGTGGAATGGCAGGAAAGAGCGAGGATGCCACTTGCAAGCTTACAAATGATGGAATTTGGAAAGTGCTGTACTCCTTCCACTCTTCAAGAAATGAAATGCTTCTCTTTTTGGCAAGCATTTTAACATATAACACAACTCGTAGTATTCCTTCCATTATCTCCTTGAACCCACAATCTAAACACATTCGAGGATTGATTGAAAGCCTCAAACAGCAAATGGCCAAGAAGCCGTCGGTATCAACTGTCGAGAATGATAGCTTTGATTATTCCTTTTTTGAAACAAGTGCTGAGCTATTTAAGGAAGAGTTTATTACGTTCAGTCACAGCTCTCTCACATCAGAGAAGGAATCTTTCCCCTCTCAATCATACAATGAAGATACACAACCCAGATCACAAAGTAGCAATCATTCAGATCAACTGAATTCTCCCGTCTCCAATTCATATACAATTTCCTCACTTGAAACAGAACCCTACAGTGCAATACCTGACGAAGTTTTTGATCCAGAACAATTATTCTCACTAATATCTCAAGGTCAAGATGAAGAAGAAAGAACACCCATCACACAATCTCAATCTCTATCCTTTCTCAATAGCCCATTCACTCCTGAAACCACTCCTTCATCCACCAAGAAGCGTGCCCTGAATGCAAGCACAATCAATACTCCTTCGAATGGCAAAGATGAATCATTTACCATGCTTGACCTCAGTGAAGATGACACTACTCCTCAAAAAGATTGCAAAAAGGTGAAACTGAACAAATGAAGAAGTAATCACGAGCTGTTGTTTTCTGCCTATTGAATTGCTGGCTCACTGAGTTTTCGCTTCTAATTTGTGGGTAACGAGTTTGAATTTGGTGATCTGTACAAATTGGTCGAGTGGCTAGCGCAACAACAAACCAAATTGAAAATTAAATTGTTGAATTTAAAAAATATTCCATTCGTCCCCGTGCTCTCCCAACAACAACATCCGTCATCATCACTTTCTCACCACAAATTTTTCTACCTCATCATCACCACCATATATCTACACCACCACATACAAAGCATGGCTCAACGATTGGAAGACGATTTTGAGCTCCAAGATAGCTCCAGAGGAAGAGACAAGAGCCTGGATAGCATTGATGAAGCAGCAACCGCAAATACCTATGAAAAAACCATCGGAGAGAGATTCCTCTCTAAATTTAGATGGCTCAACCATGTTGGAGCCCTTGTTATTCTTATAATTATTTTGTTGATTTTGGGAGGTTTATGTGCTTTTGCTGGAGTGCTATTTTCTCAAGAACTAGGCTGTGGAGAAGTTTCCGAATACTTGAACAAATATGAAACAGTGGCACTTGAACAAACTTCGAGCTATACCCAAATTACAACTGAGTATGATAAAGTAATCACTCAAATCAAGAAGGCTGCAGACATTATGAGTGAGATTTACAGAGAGCAAATGTATTCTGAAAACCCACATTTGAGAGCAGAAATTCTTCCTACTGCTTGCCATGGTAAACCATTAGCTTTGTTCGATCTCAACTTCGGACCTTGGATTAGAATTAACGATGACAAGACTTTTATCGAAGCTCCCTATGAATTTCTTGCTGAAGTACCAAAGGAAGAAATTCCAGAGAGAAAACTTCCAGGTGCTGGATATTATCCACACAATATTAGCAAGATTGAAATTCATGAATGGCTTCGTACCTTGAGTGCTAGTGATCAAAAAGAAGCTCTTAGTTATTATACAGTTATCAAGAAGCAAAACGACAAACTTGTCTCGGTGTCATACAGTGACCAATACAAGGCCAAATTAACAAAGGCAAGCAATTACTTGATGGAAGCTTCTAAACAATTGACAAACAAGGATGCTGCATTGAAGAATTTCCTTGTTTCTCGAGCACAAGCTTTCCTTTCAAACAAGTATGAAGATAGCGACCTTGCTTGGATGAATGTCACTGATGCAAACTCCGTGTTGGAAGTCACAATTGGTCCTTATGAAACTTATGACGATGAATTGCTAGGTTTAAAGTCATCTTTCGAAGCCTACATTGGTTATCGTGACACTGAGTACGCCCAGCTTGTCAGTACCATTTTGGATAATTTACAAAAGTTGGAAGATAACTTGCCTATGAGAAATGCTTATCCTCACAGAGATGTCGGTGCTCTTAATTCTATCCGAGTGATCAATCAAATTTATGTCGGAGGACAAGCCAACGGTGCCATTAAAGCCGTTGCTTACAACTTGCCAACCAACGATGATCTTGTTCAACAGTATGGTTCTAAGAGAGTTGTGCTGAAGAACGTCCAAAAAGCAAAGTTTAATTCGATCCTTTCCCCAATTGCCAAGCGTGTAGTTGCCCCATCACAAACAGGTTATGTTGTGTTCAAGGCATTCTTCACACAAGTACTTTCTCACGAAATTATGCACGGATTAGGTCCACACAAAGTTGTTTCAACTGGTCAACCTCTCCATGAAGCTTTTGGTTCACACTATGCACCATTGGAGGAGCTTAAGGCAGATATTGGTGGATTGTGGTTGTTGACCACTTTACTTAACAATAATACCATTACCTTAGATTTTGGATTGAACTCAACTGATGCTACTGCTCCAGCTAACGTTCTTGCTAAGAGAGCAATCTACACCTCCTATTTGGCTAGTATATTCAGAAGCGTTAGATTTGGTGTTGAGGCATCTCCTCAAGCAAAGGCTAATGCTGCTGCTTTTAACTTTTTGAGAACTAGAGGTGCCATTGTTGCAGAAAAAGTTGATGATCATACCTACTATGCTATTGATACTGCTGTCTTTGAGCATTCTATTCATGATTTGCTTGATGAACTTTTGGAATTTATGATCGATGGTGACACTGACGATACTGAGACCTTCTGGAATGCTTATGGAAAAGTCTCTGAAGAAATGAGCGCAGTCCTTAAGGTCTTTGACGAGTTGGAAGAAACCGATTCTAAAATTCCAGTTGATCTTATTTTCAATCAAAAATCAGCAACGGTCACTGCAGACGAATCCACGCCCACCACAAGGTCAAAATTTGAATACGGTCCAAGATCTTTCATTCGTTCCTTCAACTTCTAAATTCATCTCTTATTAACTCTCTTTGCGTATGGCGACTATTGTTGTTACCCATCAATTTCCAAACCTGAATCATGATTCACAATAAATTATATAATTAATAATATATTTGTAAATTGATGTTCAATAATTATTTTAATTCTTTGAAGAAAAAAATGAAATCTCATCACTTTCACACTCTTTCAAATGTCTCCTTCAACAAGTCATCCTCATGGTCCTACTTTTCGGAACTTTTATTCTTTTCATCCCATCCAAGTAAACTCACAAATCCATGTAAAAACTTTCATCAATCCTTCCTTTCCAATCCAAAATCCACTCATTCCTCAACAAAATTTTATAACAATTCTCAAAACATCAAACGATTGGCCATCATTGGAGGAGGAGCAGCAGGACTCATGTCAGCTGTTTTTGCTCAGACTCAAGCTCTTCAAACAATTTCAAAAAATAGGAAAAATTCGAATACTATTGAAATTTATGTACTCGAACGAAAACCTCAATGTGGACGAAAAATTCTCATGAGCGGTGGCACTCGATGTAATTTATTGCCCCATGAATCGAAATGGCCAAAAACTCTTAAAGACATTTCACAAGATGAATCAAATCATAATTATGGCCATGCAGATTTGGAATTGAAATATTTCACAAAAAGTCCAGAATTATTGATTGATATTTTAAAAACTTGGTCCATTGAAAAACAGAAAGAATTCTTTGAAAAGCAGTTGAACATTTCTTTGGAATTGGAGGAAGAGACTGGAAAATATTTTCCAGAATCTAACGATGCGAAACAAGTATTAAATTCTTTTTTACAATTCATTCAAGAGAGAAATACAGAACAAGTGAAGGTGAAAATTATTACGGATTGTAATGTGAATGGTTTGGAAAAAGACGAATTTGGAAATTGGAAGATTTCATTTCTAGATGAACAACAAAGCAAATTTTCACAACAAGAACATCAATCACAACAATTCATATGCCATTCTGTCATTCTTTCAAGTGGTGGACTGAGTGTCATTAACAGCGATGGTTATGGCATTCAACTGTTGTCGCAACTAGGTCACGAAATAATTCCATTATATCCAGCACTTAATCCTTTGATTTATAATCCTGAAGTGAAACATATTCACAAAGAATTAAGTGGTGTTACTCTTCCCAATGTCATGGTGAGTGTGTATTTGAATGAGGATAGCAGCAATGAAAAAGGAAAGAACAAAATATTGCTCTATCAATCTTTGGAACCAAAAGGTTTTCTTTTCACACACACTGGATATTCTGGACCAGCTATTTTAAATGCCTCTCATGCGACTATTTATGGGCTCTTTCAAGATGAAAAGCCACCTCCTAGTTCTCAACACTGTTCCACAAAAGATTTCCAGGAAAGTGCTGAAAATATTTCACATTCTGCGTACGCCAAGATTGGAAAATCCACGATTGAAAAATTAATTTACAAAATTCCTGGAACACAGAAACATTCTGTTTCGTTGCATGTGAATTGGACACCTCAAATTTCAGCTCAGGAATGGGATAACAAATTCACACTTGCCCAAAAACAGCATTCAAAACTGCTTGTGAAGAATTTTATTCACAAAAACTCTGAACCAAATTTTTTGCCCATTCGGCTCATTGAACTTATTACAGATAGTGTGAATTTAAGTGACCTCTCGGTGTCAAAATTAAGCCATTCCCAAAAACGACAAATTATTTCACAACTCACAAATTTTGAATTACCTTTCCAACCTAACATGTCCTTTAAAAAAGCAGAAGTAACTGGAGGTGGTGTGCGATTGGATCAAGTCTCGACGAAGACCTTAGAAAGCAAACTTCATTCAAACCTATATTTATGTGGTGAGGTTTTGGATGTTTTTGGTTGTATTGGAGGGTTTAACTTTGCTTGGGCTTGGATTTCTGGAAGATTAAGCGGTATTTCGAGCATGAGGAAGTTGTTGAAATAATTTGGTGAGCAAAATCACACATTCAAATTTGATCATTCAAATAGTCTTGCAATAGTTATCAAAGAGAAAAGAACGACTACATTCTAGAGCATGATGAAAGAACAATATTTCATTAGGTAGCTGACAAAAATCTCCTTAAATGTTTAATCATTCTTTAAAGAATTGGTTGCAATGGAATGTCGTTCTCTGGAGAACTCTCTAAAATTTTACCACTCAACCACTTGATAGTTTTTGAATAATTTTCCAAAAGCAAAAGAACCTGTCAAGATGGGATCCAAAATTCGTAGTGCACCATCTTTGGCAGAGAGTGGTGGGACTTTGAATGTTTCCGGTAAGGCAGAACTGATCCAACCTGTATCCACACTATTCATTAAAATACCATGTTTAGCAAAGAAATTGGCTGCACTTCGTGTCATCATATTCAGGGATGCCTTACTGATATTGGTTTGAATATGATTATCTGTTTTACCTTCTGTTTCGAATTGTCCTTCATGACTAGTCACATTGATAATAAAGCTGTGACCCATTGAAACGGAATCATTTTCATCGAAATGTTCATCATTCATCTTGTTGCTGCGAGAATATTTCATGCAATCGAATAATTTTGAAACTAAAATAGTTGGGGCTACACCGTTAATCATTTGAGCTTCAATAAGTTCAACGTTGGAAATTTCAAAGAGTTTTTGATTCCAAGAGTTGAGCCATCGATTATCGAGCTGTTCTCCCCATTTATCGGTTTTTCCACTTGGAAATAATGTTTGGGCAAGTTTCAAATCTGAAATATTCCATTCATCTCGTTTGGTAATTTCAATGGTTTGTTTTCGTAATTCTACTAAATTTTCAGCTATTGCTGTGTCGTTCAACTTGTTGTGTTTACAGTGAGTGAGAGAATTATTTTGCTGCTTTTCAAGATTGAAAAGTGTCTCATAGTAATTCAATGGTCGTTTCACTGTTTGTGCTGCATTGTTAATTAAAATATCGACTAGTGGAAAGTTCTTAAAAACAAAATCTGTGAAATGTAACACTGATTTTCCGTCTTTCAAATTGAGAGGATATAATATTAAGGCGTGTTTCCAATTGGAGTAATCTTTCTCTGATTTAAATCTTTGTAAAGCATCCTCGACGAATCGAGTGGTAACAATCACTTTTGCATTACATCTCAGTAGAATGAGTGCTGTTTCAAACCCAATCTTAATTCTGCCTCCTGTAACTATAGCGACCTTTGATGACAAATTTTTTGCCTTAAATTGAGGAGATTGAATAGATTTTTGCTCGTGAAACATTTTGCAAGAACTACACATTCCAAATTTCTCTTCGATTTCTATCAGTCTTTTTTCTCGTTTGGGAATTTTTAAATATATTCTGTCCTCCTGCAAGGAAATTTCATGGCAATGATGTGAATATTTTCCACAAATGTAACATTTGTAAATATTATACTTGTGTCTCAAGTGGCTTTCAAAATATCCTTCCAAAAAGTAAGATGATGCATCCTTCAAAAATAATTCTGCCAAACTAGTACAAAATATGTGAATATCTTCCTTCGTAATATGATGTGTTATCCTTTCAAGTAAAGATCTTGAAATTATGGATCCTCCAACGTCGTTGATCCATCTTCCGTCAATATAATCGTATGAAAAACATTCCTTTAAACCGTGCTTTAGAACAGTGTCAACAAGTTCGTAAGACAAACTTCTCAAAACTACTGTGTAATAATTAGATTCATCTAGATCTTTTGTTTTGTCAATGTCTCTATGCTCCCGAGCAAAATATTTTCCAGAAGCAGGATTAAAGAATCCACACCAAATATTGTTTTCATTGTCGTTCTCTCCTGATACTTGTCTTTCAAAGATGTCTTGCTTTAAATCTCGTATCATAAAGTCTGCATGAATGACATGGAAAAGTGGGTGGAGTAGAATAAAGAGAGTGTGAAAACCTCTTTTTCCAAATTTGCATGCTCTATTGTAATACATTCCTTTCTGAATGTGCTCTTTTGAAACAAAATTAATCTTGTATTTGAGAGCTCTCAATCCTTCTAATATTGTATAAACTGTTTTGCCGTCATAACAGAAGCGACAACAATCCAAATCAAAGAAACACATAATTTCCTCAATGGTTTCTATTTTTCTCAAAACAAATTGAGCCATTAATTGAGCGTCTGGAATCGGTCGAGGAGGGTAGCTTTCTACAAGGTTGCGTTGTACCGAGGGTATGCATATATTAAGTGTTCCATTTGTTTTCAAAATATTGAAGTCCAACCTTCTTTCTCGTGCCAACTTTTCAAACTGTAGCAATACTCTACGTAAATCCTTCATAATGACAGAATCATTTTCTCCATTGCGAATAGTGAAAATGTCAACATCACTACATCCACATCCACACAATAGATGGAGTATGAATCCTCCTGCGATAATAAATCTGTTTCGTGTGAATGTTGTTCTATTATATTCAAATAAACATTCGAGTAAAGTCTCAATGACTGGGTTACATTTCAAAATGTCGTCAAGTCTATTTCTAAAGGAATCAATGGTAGCTTTTTCTGGTTTTTCATACAACCGAACAATGTTTTCACAATATTTGGTCATGTATACATTGTAAGAATTTTTAAAGGAGGATATCTTATCTGAATAAACGACATTATTATGCTCTATATACTGGGGTTCTTCATCTCCAATGATCATTGGCTCTGTGGATTCTTGTTCCTCTTTGGAAAATGGATCATCTTTCAACTTTCTCTTTACAAATTCTCCAAAAACTATCTCATAAACGTCTAGCTCATTGTTTTGCCGAATGAAATTGATTCAAAAAGAAACGCGTACAAATCGTGCATGCCTACCTACCTTCATTAGGATAAAATCTATAATCTTCCTCAACAGATGAGTGTATCTCAATATCACGTTGTTTGATTTGAATTGGAGAAACCTCTACACGGTTGGAGCTGTCGTTACTTTCATTTACACAACCGGAGTTGTCATTCTCACATGAAGTCATAGAAGGATTGACACTCTCTTCATCAATCGGCAAAACCGTCGAAGTATAGGTAATTCCTTTTTTAAAACAACTTGAAGGCCACGAATAGGGTGAATGACATTTGAAATATTCATCATAGGTCCACATATTTCGGGAAGAGCCTCTTGAAAATAATTCAATTAATCTTGATCCTTTCTTTCGTGGTTCAATGAGATCGGACCATTCACTGTTATTATTAATATTATGAATATTTTGATTTAAATATTCGACACGAATTTCATCCAAATCATGTGTGCGAAGTCTCTTGAAAATTCTGTACATTTGAGAGCATGTGAGAACAAAAGAAATGACATCTGAAGGTGATCGGATCTGGATGAGAATATTTTCAAGAATTTCTTCAGGCAAGAAGATCAATAATGATGGACACGAATGCATTTCTTGTGTGCCCATTTTTTTCTAAAGTGTTGAAAAGATCCAATCTCAGCTTGCCTCTCAATAGGGTAGTATACTTACATCAACTCAACCCATTCACAACACGAAATAATAGAGAATGCATATAAATTAAGTTCCACCTTAGATTTGAATCCGAAGATATAGTAAATCACCAACTAATTTTTTTCTGAAGTGTTGAAAGGATCCAATAGTTCAAGGAATTTGTATTCATTGTGAAAGGACGAAACTAGTTCACGGTACTAGCATTGTTCACTTGAACTTCGAGTCTGTTTGCATAATAGGATTAATATATGTGAAGCCTCAACATCTAGCTCTTTGAAATTGTTTCTTCAACTCAATTCCCGAAAAAACTCTTTTAAATTTGAGAACTATTATTAAACATTCATCCCAAACAACAAAAATGTCCAACAACACAAAGACATCATCATCATTCAGCAAAAAGAAGAACAATGCATCCTCTTCCGTTTCAAACTCCACCTCATCACCACCTCCATCCTATGATCATGTGTATGAAAGTTCTCTTTTTTCAAAATCCGATTCAAATGCACTCTCTCAAAATACATTAAAAGCATTCCATACGGCCTTGTGTTTCATTCCACCTCGTGATGTTTGGGAGCCGATTCAACAAATGAGAGAACACTTGGATAAAGCGTATCAGAGATGGCCTCCACATATCAATTTATTGTTTCCTTTCATATCGGAAAAGTATTTTGATGCTGCGGCTCAATTGTTGAAAGAGAGCATGAAGAGTTTGGAAAGTTTTGATTTGACATTAAGTGGAATTTCGTATTTTGATAAAAAGACAGCGGTCATGTATCTCGATCAAGATGATTATGGAAAGCAAAAGCTTGTGGAATTACAATCTATGGTGGCAAAACATTTTCCTTATTGTGACGAAAAGAAGAATGAGCATGGAGAGTTTGTGCCTCATTTGACTGTGGGTCAGTGCGCCCAGAAAATGGTTCAATCAAAGGTGAAAGAGTTGAATTCTAAGTGGAAGCCTGTCACATTTAAGGTGGAGGACATTTGCATGATTTATAGGCCCGATCAGGAAACGAGCTTCGCTGTCATTCACAGAATTCCTCTTGGAGGGCAATAAAACACCAGCTATCAATGATTTACAGAGGCTCTCCTTGTGTTTATCAAGAATGGCTTTGAATGCCCTTTCTGTGTATTTGTCAAGCTGAAGGCATTAGTTGGGCTGTCTGGAAATAAAGTTAAGGCATAAATGTCGAGTGTAACCATTTTGTATTTTGGACGACAAGAGAATGTTGAAAAAACCAAAGTTGATTGCAAATAATGATTGTGCACAATTTTTACTTAGTCACGCTGGTAATAGCTTCAATAATGTCTCCTCCTTTCTCCTTAATTCTACGGATTGCTTGGTTTCTTGTCAATCCGGTTTGGTCAACGACCATTTGAACATCACTTTCAGTAACATTTTCTGGCAATTCCTCTGGGGTTTCTTCGACTGGTTCCATTGGTGGCATTTCTTCTTCTTCTTCCTCTGGCTTAGACTTGAGCAAATCTTGCATAGCTTGAGCACCACGTTGTTGAGTTGGGTCCTCCATGTTGAATTTACCAAAGACAACAAAGGTAGCAGTACCATTTCCGTTATCAGAAATGTAGACTTCTGGATCATCAATGGTCAATGTGAGTCTTTGAGCACTTCTGATGGTTACTTGCTTAACACCAGCATATTCCTTCAAGCCAGCCTTGAGGATAGCCTTCTTGTTCTTCTTCTCAGCCTTGGATTGTCTGTGTCTAGCAGCGGCAGCAGCAGCGGATTCACCCTTTTGCTCAGCACCAGCTGCAGTGGAAGGAACATCTTCGAGGGTTGGAACGGAATCTTCCACGTTTTCAATCTTTGGTTCGTCAGAGGACATGATGATGGGTCGAGGTGGTATTGAATTTTTTTTCGAAAAAACTCAAAAAATTTTTAAGACATTTTACAATGAAAATTCTTGTTGCTGGAAAATGTCTCATTGGGGTGATTGACTAAGAAAATGAAATTGCCAATTCCCAACCAATGATGCAATGATCCAAACAACTTGGTTATAACAATGTTCGATAACTTACGCTTGGAATTTTTTGTTACTTACCAACAAGGTTGTAGTTCAACTAGAATTCTAGTTGTGTGTCAAACAAAATGTACAATTCATTGTTAGAATTGAATCACCCCTTTATTTACATTGTGTTACCTGATAAATGGTCATTCAAATTATTATTGGATGGACTTGTTGCATATTGATGAGGGCTCAAACTAATCAAGGTATATTGAAGTGAGGTGACCAGCTTTTTAAGCTCACGAAGTTCTTGTGATTGTCTCAAATATTCATACAGCAACATTTTCACAATTTCATTGTTGTTGCTTTGTGAAATTGCTTCTGAAAGGTCAAATGGAAGATTATTTCCAAACGATTCCAATAAGGCGAGATGCGATGAGTTATTAATATCCTCGCTTGAACCAGAAGTAACTTGTTGGTTGCCAAGTAAAGGCTCTGGGGAAGATAGTACCACATTATTCAATGCTTCAGAAATGTCTCTCTTCGAATCGTCTCCATCGTCATTGAAAAAGTTGTTGTCATTTTCAACGGTTGGAGAACTATCCATATCTAAAAACGTGGAATGAGCAGTGTCATGAGTGAAAATTTCTGCAAGTGTATTGGTTTGATGAAACTCATTCATATCAATATCTATAGGAAGGTCAGTGGTGCTTCCGCTCATCAAAGTGGTCGTCGTCGTAGTAGTAGTGACTAGATTGTTCGAACTTGATGCACCCTTCTTTTTATCTTTTCGACCACCCCTCTCTTTCTTAATCTTTGTGGTCAATTTGGGCGCAAATTCATCCTTGTTATTTGTTGAAGTGCTACCTGCTTGTTCTGGAGAAGCTTTTGCCTCCGATGAGTAATTTGAGGTTTCATCTGGGTTATGTTTTGGAGTTGATTCAGGTAATGGCAGAGATTGCAAAGAGCTCAAGAGTGGAATGAAAGAGTCCAAAGCAGGGAAGAAGCCAGTGGCATTTTCATACTCGTTGAGAGTTCTCTTCTTGGTTCGTTTTCTCTCAGCATCACGACAACTATCTGCTTTTCCTAATTGAATGCATCTCTTGCATGGGCGACCAGAGTCACAAGCCGCGTGTGCAGTCCTACAATTGATACAAGCTCTCTTGGTATAAGATCCTCTCTTCTTGTTCTTATTTCTTGATTTGCCCTTACTTGATCCCTTTTCGTCACTTTCTTCTCCATCAGAATCATCTTGATCAGAATCAGAATTTTCCTCCATATCTTGATGGCTTGACTCGGAGATGTTATCCATTAAGCTAGAGGAAGATTTTGATTGTTGATTTTCCTCTGAAGAAGATGATGATGGCGTCATGAAAGAAGCTTCTTGTTGTTCAGTTGGCTCACCGTTGTTGGTCAGGGAGATTGATGTTTGTTTCTTATTATTTGATCTTCTTAAATTCGTGTTCTTGGTCCGAGATTTTCTTGCTTGTTGTTGAGCGGTGGCAGTGTCGGATGGATTCTCTTCTTCTTCTTGATGGGTGTTGATGGCTTCCATCATGTTGTCAACAGCGACATGATGGTTAGTCGTTGATGGTGTATCAGGTTTTGGAATGGAGTCAAGAAGAAGTGTGGATGATGAAGAGGAGGAAGAGGAGGAGGAAGAGGAGGAGGAAGAGGTGGTGAGGGAAGATGGTTCATGAAGAGAGGATGATGAAGAGAGAGTGGCTACATTTTCTGCTACTTCTTCTTCTTCTTGTTTGATTGTCGTCAACTTTTTCGAAGAGCGTGTCGAAGACCTTGGTGTTGTTGTTTGCTTGCTATTCACACCTGCAACGAGTCGAAGAACCAAATGCAGTGTCGAATCTTTTCCAATGGTTGGATATTCTGAAAGCTTTCGATGATCTTCAAGTTGGACTTGTCTGTGAATCAGTCGTTGTTGAGAGGCTGGAATGAATGCCTTGCTGTAAATCTTCTCCTTGACCGACAAAACAGTGTCCTTCTTCAGATCAACCAGTAATGTCATGGTCTTACCAGAGAGTGTTCTGATGAATATTTGTGTATGATTGGATGATGGAAGAGCGAGTGCGAATTTTGGACAAGAGGATGGTGGTGAACGACAACAGCACGACGAGGATGTATTGTGGATGCCATTCGAACGGTCGATACACAATGTCATGACTTCCATAGAGTCTATCGACACGCTATTATTTACTAGTATATGATTCATGTTGTTGTATCTGTAATGTATAAATTATGTGTAGAAGATTAATGTGTTGATATTAATACGTAGTAATTAAGTTTGATGATGGTTGTGTGTGGAACGAAAAAGGAATGACAATCGAAAAACGAGTATTGCGAAGAAGGAGAAGAAGAAGATCCAGCGCTTGTTATCAACTTGAAGACCAACGTGAAAGTTGTTGCACGTAAGAAGAGAGAGAGTGGACTTTTGTTTTCTTCTTGGTGTTGTTGTCCAGTCGAAGGATGCCAGCAGCAGCAATTCTTTTGAATGAACCTTGCTTGCGTGTTCTCTTTCAAATTGAATCGAATGAGAGGGCAAAGAGGTGATGTGAGTATTGTGTGTGCTGCTTTTGCGCAGAAACTGAAGATATTGTCCGTTTCAAAAAAGACGTTAATGATGGCAAATTTGTATCAATTCAACAACAAATGTGATGCTATGAATGCTCTTTAGGTATGATACGACGACGACAATGATGATCGAGTAGAGAGTGTTGACTATTCGGCGTCGTGGTGTGTGTGGTCAGAATTGATCAAACTCCAGCAAGGAAGAGGGTCCAACTTTTTCCTGTTGTTGTTGTTGTTATTGGATTGAATCGGTCGTGTCGTGTGCACACGCGTGAGTTAAGCTTAACAAGAGAAGCGTGATGTTGTGAATGCGTTGAGTGAAGGAACAGCACTAAAGCTTTGTTGTATGAAGAAGAAGCTTCAAAACGAGGAAAAGAGAGAAAGAGCGAGCGGGTTTGATTTTTTTTGTTGCTGGAGAGAGACTCTCTTTCCAGAAGAATCTGGCTCCAACAACACTTGTCTTGATGTGACAGTTAGACACTTCCGAAATAAAGACAACCATCCGCTCATTGTTTAAAATTAACATCAATAGTTCAAGTTCATACCCATCTGAATCAATGGGGAGAAGTGACTCTTAGTAGAGAGCTGCTCATTGTGATTCATATTTATTCACATCATGAAGGATTTACAATGAAACAAAGCACTAAAAAGCAAAAATCCTTATTTGTATATTCAGGAATTAAAGGAAGCTGTTGCAATGACTATGTTCAGTCATCCAACTGAATTAATACTGTTTACAGATTTGATGAAACAACTACCCAATCTGGACAGAGCGGCGAAGTGCTGTTTGTCGTTTGGAATGTTCCCTATTGCATGACACAACTTAACAAAACACACATCTAAACAAAGTCAAGTGATTCAATGATTACATTTATTGGACCTAGTTACCACCTCTTAATCTCAGAACAAGGTGAAGAGTTGATTCCTTTTGGATGTTGTAATCGGAAAGGGTTCTGCCATCTTCCAATTGCTTACCAGCGAAAATCAAACGTTGTTGATCTGGTGGAATCCCCTCCTTATCTTGAATCTTTGACTTGACGTTCTCGATTGTGTCGTTAGATTCAACTTCCAAAGTGATGGTCTTTCCTGTCAAAGTTTTCACGAAAATTTGCATTCCACCTCTTAATCTAAGAACAAGGTGCAATGTGGATTCCTTTTGAATGTTGTAGTCGGAGAGAGTTCTTCCGTCTTCCAATTGCTTACCAGCGAAAATCAATCTTTGTTGGTCTGGAGGAATTCCTTCCTTGTCTTGAATCTTGCTCTTCACGTTTTCAATGGTGTCGTTGGATTCAACTTCCAAAGTAATTGTCTTACCAGTGAGGGTCTTGACGAAGATTTGCATACCACCTCTGAGTCTGAGGACAAGGTGGAGAGTGGATTCCTTTTGAATGTTGTAGTCGGACAAGGTTCTTCCATCTTCTAATTGCTTTCCGGCAAAGATGAGTCTTTGTTGATCAGGTGGAATTCCTTCCTTGTCTTGGATCTTGCTTTTCACGTTCTCGATTGTGTCGTTGGATTCGACTTCAAGAGTGATAGTCTTGCCAGTTAAAGTCTTGACGAAGATTTGCATGTTGATGGTTGCAGTTGTTTGTAGATTTATTTTTTTTGTTGATTGAGGAGCACTATGTTGGCGTCAGAGAGGTTTTATTTGGTTTCCAAAATCGTGCTAAAAATAACACAAAAGAGTTCCGTGTGCGGAAGCAGAAACTTTTGGCGAATGGAACACGAATTCAATCGAAATCCGCTTTTTGGTTGAAGGCGACGAGTGCGCGTTCTTTATTCACACCTCAACTCATTTATTTTGGGAAGGATTGCTTGTTGTCGGGCCATGGTTGCTGGCCATGTCTTGCAAACTCGATTTGATTTTCGAGACCTCTTCCTGCGACAAATGAGATAGATCTACCATGTGCTCAATCGTGTTCATGTTGTCAGGTAATTGTGGTTGTTGAATGTTAGCTTCTTGACAAGAAGAGGTTGAAGCATCTTTTCTTATTGTATTCAACATGTCGAACAGCTCTCTCTTGCTGTCAGTGTTGTGATTGTTACCACCCATTGTTGTGAAATCAGAATTAGGGTTCTGATTGTTGGTCATACCACTCAAGTTGTTGTTGTTGTTGTTACATTGAACAAGAAGAGCAACCAGTTGCATTTTCTCATAATCACTCAAAGCATCTAATGTTGCATTTGGTGTAGAATTTAAGATTTGTTCATGAATCTGACCTTGGTGCGGAGTTGATGTCTGTGCAGGATCAGAGTGGACATGCAAATTATTAAGGTTTTCGGTCGAGTGGACATTCACTGAGCTCATTCCAGTATTGTTCATGTTAATAGAATTCATTTGTGAAGAACCTTGTAAATTATTATTCCGGCTACTGTTGGTGACAGAATAGTTGTTGGTATTTACAGGAAATGTGATATTATGAAAAAAGATTCTGGGTGAGGAATTTTCTGCTTTCGATTGAAAGTGGTATGAATAATCATGGAAAGACGTGTGTTGTGCGGCGCGTGATGATGAATTTGAGGTGTTCATGTTGCTACTGGGTCGCACATTTTGATTGTTGTTGAATTGAGGACTTGTTTGTGCAAATGAGGAGTTGTTCACTAATCCTTGTTGATTAGCAATAGCTGTATTGCCATTGTTCATCATGCCATTATTATTAGCTAAAACCGTTGTGAAATTATTGGTATGAGGATCATAATTTTGGAATGTGAAAGCGTTGTTGTTGTTGTTGTTCACAGAAATCGCAGTATTTGGGTTATGATCATTTGAACTTGTGTTAACAAAATTGGTTTGAACAGATGGAGCGTCATTGTTGAAGGTGGACATTGCAGTAGCATTTTGAATACTCCGAATTCCATAATTATTGGCATTGAAGGCATTATATCTTGTAATGTCTTGAGTTGGGAAGGAAAATTGATCATTGAGTGATGAAGGAGTTCCAGAATCTTCAGTACTGCTTGAAGGTACTGAACCATCGTTAAGCAATGATGACATCAAGTTTGGAGACGGATTTGTTTTCAGGTCCATAATTTCACGTTGTAATTTGTCAATTTCCATTTGTGTTTGCTGTACTGATTTTGCATCGTTTTTAGTTTCTGACCTCTGTTGCATGATTTGTAAAACTTCAATTCTTCTTTGAATAGAATTCAATCTTCTAAATGGCCATCGAGGAATTTGGAATTCTCGACACAATCTTTTCAATTGTGTCAAACTCACACCCAACATTTGGCTTGCATCTCTAATTGGCATTTCAAAACAGGCTGCAATATCCTCAAATGCAATATTCTTTCTATGCTTTCTGACTGCAGTTGGAGAAGCTGAAGGAGACGATGTGGATGATTTTGGCGAGTGTGTCGACTTGGAAGATTTCTTTTTCGAGCTTTTCTTTTTTGGTTTCTCTTGCAAATCTTCATCATTTAACAAATCATCGTCCTTACTTGTTGACGATTGAGCAAATGAAGATGATGGCATTTGAGGGGGTTGTGGAGTTTGAAGAGTTGTATATTGAGAAGTAAGTCCCTGTGGTTGGCATGAATCTGTGGAGTTCGAATTGTTTTGAGCATTATTGCGGAGAGACAAGGACTGGTTTTGTGGGCAACTCATGTTTGTGGTGAGGTTTTGATCCGTTACTGATGGATTACTTGTACCTCCAACCATATTGTTCGAAAAAAGAGAGTTGGAAATGGTTGACGTCGTCATTCCTTCTGACTTCAAAAGTCCAACCATTCCAAACATGTTATTCATAGTTGCAGGATTGTTTTGAGAGGCAATTTGTGAATAGTCCATAGTTGTGTGAAGATGGTCGTTGTTGACAAAACTTTGATGTTGAGGAGTTTGGTGCATGAGCATGCTTGCAAATGAAGTAGTATTTGCTGTTGTTGCATATGATGATGTATTAACACCACCATGATGATTCTGATTCATTCCTCCACCAGTATTGATGCCGTTATTTTGGTGAATATTGTTGAATGGTAAGTAAGCCAAATTAGTCGTTTCATTCGAACAATTAGGATTGTTGTTGCCTTGATATTGATGATTCTGTTGTCGTGAATTGTGAAATAAAGAGTCCAACAAACTCTGATGTTGTTCATTCTTCACCATTAGATGGTTCGTATAATTGTAGTTTTGATCGACGAAGGTGCTTGTGGATGTGTTCGAAAAAGGCTCATTCTTGATATGCGTGGTGGATGTTGGTGCATTCTCGTTCATGATCATTGACATCATTGGGGATGGTTGATGAAAATTGTTGTGTTGATTGCTGAGGAGATGATTGTTGTTCTGAGAGAGCACATGTTGATCATGACTCATGTGATTGCATGTTGAGGAAGGGTTGATGTAATGATGATTCATTTGAGAAGACGAGGGAGCTGAGCTGAACTGTTGCTGCTGTTGGTAATTGGATGAAAGGATTCCGAGTGTAGAAGATGATGATTGTGGATGTTGCTGTTGTGGTTGTTGCTGAAACGACTGAGTAGTAGTGGATGATGATGGTGTGTAGTTAAGCATGTGGTTTAGATTCTGCTGAGCACTGTGGTTGATGTTGTGGTGGTTGTTGTGGTGGTTGTTGTGGTGGTTGTTGTGGTTGTTATTATGATGATTCAGAACCACATGATGCAAAGGGGAAGAGGATGCTTGTTGTTGTTGATGTGGTTGCATGTTCGAGCGAGTGAGTGAGTGAGCCTATCTATTGGAAACGAAAATAATTCCGTAGTAGACACTCTCTGAAGTACTACTACGAAGAGTGATGATGATGATAAAAGTCAGAGAGAGAGTATCTATTGATCAATAATTCTCCCTAATCCGAATTCCAAAAAGTTCAAACAAAAGAAGGATTCAATGATCAACAACGTTTGCTTCTTATATTGTTCCCCATGAAACGCTCTTGTCGTTCTAATGTATATATGTGTACGTGCAGATGGGTGTGTTGTTTTAATGAGATTCTCTCACAACTTGATGAACAATTAAATTATTAATAATCACAGCATCACAAGGGATGAACACATGTGTGGAGATATCGTGAATTACCATTACAGGACCCGTATATATACGAGTGGGACCATGTATTGTTGATATTTCAATATTGAATCATCGAGGCAAGAACATTGGATGATGATAAAAGCACAACATGATGATTCGGATCCGAAGTTTGCCCATCCACGAGATTGACTTACCAAAAGAATTACTGCTTGTACTTAATTCCAATTTCTGCAATACTACTATTACTACTGTTACTCTTTCAACATGTCCAAACTGGTGGTGGTACACTGCTGAAGAGCCACTATTTCAAGAAAGAGAGAGACCACAACGATTTGTTTTTCTTCGAGGAGGAAAGGTACGGACTGCACGCCGTCGTGTGTTGCTGCTCTATGATGATGATGGTTGAGGTGAAATGGAATCACAAGCTTTTTCTTCTCTCGGATTTAAAGGGATATGTGAGATTTTATGGCTTTCCTTTGTGTTTGTGGAAAAACTTGCCAATTCATGAACGAAAGATGACGGCTTCAAGATTTATGGACATTTGGCAATTTAGAATAGAGTGCGAGCAATCAAGTTAAATGTCTGCAGTAAGTTGTCATTGATTCCATTGTCACTTGATCCATGGTCAAATCACTCCAGATGAGTCCATGATTAAGAAGAATTAAACTTTCATCATGGATGACCTTATTATCCTTCTTCCTTGACAAGGTAAAATACACAATGAGCCGCTCCCGAAATCCGTGAAATTACCAATTTTTTTCATGCTGTTCAAAAAAAGCTTTTCAGTAAGTGACGCCAACATATTCGAATAATATAATAAGGTTGGTATGATGTGACAAGTTGTTCCGGAGATTTAAAAGATGATATGATTCATAGAGTTTGACGGTATAGCTATTCATATAGGCAACGTGTGGAGTCCACTGGACTGTTCGAGGAGAACTGTCTATCGACGATGATGATGATACACGGAGCTGTCATTCCTTTATTGTTTGAAAAGAAATCAACATGTCGATTTCTCTATTGACAAGATGTCTTGGCAAATAATAACTCTCGGAAAGTGAGCTCCAAAAAAGTCGCGGCAAAAAAGTTTTTAAAAAAAAATGAGTCAACCCAAAATTACCTTGCAAGAAGCCATGAATACGCTCACCAACATGTTTCCATCATTTGATGAAGGAACCATCAAGAGCGTACTGTATCAAACAAATGGGCATATGGAACGAACAATAGAGTTGCTGTTGGGAATGGTGCCAGAAGGAGGAGATGAAATGGGTGCAAATCAGTCGCGTACAATGTCATCATCGGCAAACCAACAACAACCATCACAAAATACGTCAACAACAATACAACATACATTGGATGATAATTTTCTCAGATACTCGAATTTAAACGGTGATGGTAGTAACACTGGTAATTATTATGATGAACAATCGGACGCTCCACTTTATTCAGAAGATGAAATTTATGCATACCGATTACAAAAATCATTGTACGAGCAAGGTTTATCATCCGTTCCTCCACCAATGCCAGGAATTGATGAGTCCATAGTAGATCCCACACCAAGCAGAAATCAAAACCCAAATATAAGAAGAGACGTTGACAGTGGATATTCTTCGAGAGGAATTGGCTCTCATGCTGCAAGTTCAAGCTCTCAAACAAGCTTTACTTTTGATCAACTGAGTGATTTTGCAAAGAAGAAATTTGCTGACTTCAAAAAGAGATTTACTAGTGGCACCACTGCAAATCGAAATAATACAAACACAAATCCAGAACAGGACAAGGAAGAAGAGCGAATGAGAACCGGTTTACTTGGCCACCATGATGACGATGATGAAAATGATCGATTGTAAATATAATATAATGAAATATTGTACGATAGAAGAAGAAATCATATTCTTTTACTCGATTTTAAGCTAGAAACGGGATTCATTCCATAAAGAATGCCTTCTTTAGAGTCAAGACATATTCGTTCATGAGGAATTTGTCCGTGGAAGTGTCGCCCATTTCTTCTAGAGAGTACAGCACATCAACCTTGTCGTTTTCAGAAAAGTCAACATAACCTCTTGACACTGCTCCATTGATCATGGTTTGGAGAGACAATCGGTAGCAATACACGGTATCCTTAATATAGTCAGCAAATGGATTCAAGTTAAATTTCTCTAGCTCCCACTTTGCCTTTCTTCGGGAGTTGGATGTCTATCAGTCCACCCAAAATCGTCATGAATTGGCTCAACAAAAATATCAGCAAAATAAGGTTCGACTCTCAAAGGACGGAATGTAATCTTGAGAGGAATATTTGGAAAGCGATCCGTAATTCTATCCAGCACGTCTCTCATAACGTCAAGCAAAAGGTTGAAGAATCTTTCACCCATGTAAGTGCTACCAAATACAAACTTATCAATTTCTGCTAATTTCATATATTCAAAACCAAACAATTCAGAAGTATTGTGATAAGCTACAAACATTCCATCCATGTCTCCTATTCTAGCTTGAAAGCTGTACTTGACGAAAACAGATCGAACCATGTCATAGAACTCTCTTTCATAAGAATTGAGAATTCCTTTCACATGTTTGATCTTTGAGTTAACAAATCTTTCATAATTCTCCATATTGGTACGTATCCGACTGATAGCTCTCGTTTTGATGTCAAAAACTCCGTGTTGGGGATCATAACAATCTAATTGAGATCGAATAATAAACGATCCATGTCTGAGATATCTATAAACATCTGCATCATCCATAGAAATATTCTCCTGAGCATATTTCTTGACATATCGTTTCTCAAATTCTTCTGGTTCCATGACAAAAAGTTTTTCCATTACTTTTCCAAGATCTAATAAAATCTGATTTGATCTTGGTTCGAAAAGAAACTTGAATGAGTCAATGGAGTAAAACGTTTTTCCATGTATGTTTTCTTTTGGCCGAAGAATGAAAACCGACGGCTTACGAACTGAAGGAGTAAAAGTGTTGGTTAAGCATTTGAAATTTTCAAGGTTTCTGGCTTTTGTTGGCTTGAAATTAGAAAGCAATAGATAAAGTGAAACCAATGGAGGAGAGATAGCGCTTGTAGAGCTTTGATATTTGCATTGATATTGGTTCATTAAATGGTGAAGAGATTCATCTTTTGATGGTGGTATAAATGGAGTAATATTATCAATGTTGATTTCCTCTTGTTTGTGTAGATTCCTTAAATATGGATGAAAATGAAAGGTATTCGATTTCACATCGTAAAGCTTGTGAACTCCTGGAGACCTCAACACTCTGGAAAGGCCATTAGCAAGCTTTGGAATACGCGACACATCAGTGTTACCAATATAATCCTTCTCTGATGGATGTGTTTCTGCAAGTTGGACGTATTCACAATCTGAAAATTCAACTAAAAATTTTTGGTGTGGTGGAATTGGTTCTTCCAATAGAGATTTCCTATAATCGATACCGGTTGAAGGATGATATACAGCGTTCTTCAATTCCACTGCGCTCAATTTTATGCTTTCCATTTTGTCTTTTTCTTCTTTTAATTTCTTTGGTTTAGATCGGGGCTTCAAAAATCTCTTGTCTATTTCATGTTTAATGGAGGATTTTTCAATGTCTTCTTCGTCGTGCTCCTCTAACTTGTCTATAACATTTAGCTCGTTACGAGAGAAAATTTCTGATTCGTCTGAGTCTTGCTTTAAAACAGAGAAGGAATCGTAGTCAGTATCTATGTTTTTCTCAACCTCCCCAGGCTTTTGAGATTTCACTTTTTGCAGTACTTGTTTCAACAGCTTGTCAACGTTATATTCCAGCTCCTTTTTGAATTGAGGAATGGTATAATTTTCTTTTTGAAACTGAGCTTGGGATTTCGCTGACGAACCTTGATTGTCAGAGTTATTATTAATTTTAAGAGAAGCTGATTCGTCAATTTCATTATTTGAGGAAGAAGGCATTCGTGTTCCATGTGAAAATTTACTTCTTTTCTTATGTTTGCTAATTTTAATGTTGATAATCTTGTTTGTTGGCTGGGCGATAGTAGAGGTTGAAGTATCTTCGGGATTTGATGAGCTGTTGTTGGGGTTAACCATTCCATTGGTGTTATTGACGTGAGTAGTATTGCTAGAGCGTTTCTCGAAAGTACGATGATTTTGATTGTCTTTATACGATGTGTGCTTTGGATGTTTACGGAAAGCTGGATAAAATTTGTTGAAGAGACCTTCATTAGAGAATGATTTTGAACCTTTGGAAGAATGTTCTTCTTCTCTATTTGCTGCATGATTATTAACAGCAGAGGATGTTCTTTCAGAATTTGTCTTAAACGATTTGGTTTTTTTCATGGCAACACAAGATGAAGAAAATAAAGCCTTTGTGCTCTCAGTTCCCCAAAAATTACATGATGAATCCGAAGCTACTCCGATACCTCTTGCACCAACATTCAAAACAGCAAGAGGGATGCTCGGAGGAGAGCGGCTACTAATGAGAAGGTTGCCTGTCGAGGATAACAAGAGGCAACGCCTCTTGAAAATGTTGAGCATTTTTTTCTTCTAAAAGATTTTAGATGATGGAGACAAAAAGATTCACGAGAGATTCAAATCGAAAGAAGAATTCTTTGGATAGCTATAGTAGCGCTCATTATTATTGATAGATAAATTAAACTTTTTACTTGAGAGTGACAATAAAATTGTCTGGTTCTTCCAAAAATTCTTTCCATCTGTTGGAGAATCTAGCCATGGTAGCTCCATCAATGACACGGTGGTCAGCAGCCCAACTGATGAACATGATATTCTTTGGAATCACATGATTATGCTCATCGAAGGAGGCCACTTTCTTAATCATACCAATAGCTCCAATACAAACCTCAGGAATGCTCAACACTGGATCTGCATAGGTACCACCAATCGTTCCAATGTTCGATAATGTGAAAGTACCCCCCTTCAAGTCATCCATTCCAAGCTTTCCTTGTTTACCCAACTCTTGGAGGCGATTCAACTCGGCAGCAATTTCCATGATGGACTTGGTTTGCACACGTTTGATATTTGGAACCAATAATCCATTAGGTGTATCCATGGCAACACCAATGTTGTGATCTGCCTTATAAATTATTTCTGACTCGTCTTCGCTCAAAGATGAGTTCAAAATTGGATATTCATTAAGAGCTAATGAAACAGCCTTAATGATGAATGGCATGTAACTCAATTTCACGCCTTGTTTTTCTGCCATCTTTTTCAAATGTTGTCTCAGGACAATCAAATTATCCACACAAACTTCATCCTTGTATCCAAAGTGTGGAACTTTGGTGGCTGCGTTCATTGTCTTGATCATTGTACGCATGAGACCTCTGACTGGTTCACGACGCTCTTGTGCCACAGTAGTTGCAGTGGCGGTGACAGATGGAGTGGCACTGACAGCAGGTGTTGTTGGTTGTTTTTCGATCACCTTTGACTGTGCAGATGGATCTTGCAAGTAGCTTAGTACGTCTTCCTTTAACACTCTTCCATTTCTTCCTGTTGGACGTACCTTTGTCAAATCAATGTTATTCTCACGGGCAAGTCTTCGGACAGCAGGAGTTGTTAAAACTTTCTCAATTGAACCTTCAACAAGAGCTTCGTTGGTGGATGGAGCTGAAGTGGTGGTTGCAGTCGAGGATGTAGATGGAGCAGAGGAGGCAGCTGATGGTTGTGTTGGTGTTGCTGATGATGATGAAGAATCGGCCACTTCAATTTCAATCAAAGGAGCACCAACCTTGGCAATGTCACCAACATTATAACATAATTTCTTAACAATTCCATCGTAACGACTGCTAATTTCGACATTGGCCTTGTCGCTCATCACTTCGGCAACATTTTGAAATTGTTCAATATGATCTCCCTCTTTAACAAACCATTTCACAATTTCAACTTTTGTAATACCTTCTCCAATATCTGCCAAAATAAACGGAATAATTTTCTTTTGCGAAACACTTGAAGTGTGGAACTCTCTCACCATTTGATGATTGAAAATTGATGTTCCAACAAAATTGTTCTTCTTCAATTGTTGATGAAATCCTCTCTTGCTTGAGGAGTGTTGTGGATGTTGCACAGCAAAAGAAGATACACCCGATGATGATGATGATGATGCACTACCACGGAGTCCTCTTGAAGCAGTAGCAGCAACAGTAAGAGAAGTTGCCTTCTTATGGTTGCCTGACGCCAAGAAACGAGTCAGATTTTTCGAGAGCATTTTTTTTTT